>NW_012121820.1:13601122-13653116 GCF_000951035.1 Colobus angolensis palliatus
AAACAAAATGTAGAATTTGGGATAGTATAATATAAACATAATATAAATACAAATATGAAATATTTACTTGTTTTTTCTTTCCTTTCTTCACTAGAATGCCAGTTCCATGAGAAGAGCCATTTTGTCTATTTTGTTTACACCTAAATTGCCAGTCTCCAGAATAGTATCTGCACATAGTAGATGTTACATCAATGACTATGGGATGCATGGACGGATATTTGATTTTGGTTTCCAGAAAGCCTTTTACTGACCTTTCTTTTGCCATCTTACAATGTAAGATTCTACCTGGGATTCAAACCTGAATCTTCCCCACACAATTCTTAATTTCCTTCTCACATTTTGAAATTCTACTTTTGGTCAGTATTGTTCAGGCCAGTGGCCATTCTCTATCATGCCTTATCTGACATTCCTAGGGGTGTTTGCATAGCCAGATGAAGTCTGAGGCTCCTTAAAAGGGACTTGGCCTCCATCTATTAAGAGCATCCTGTGTGGTTTTTTTTTTTTTTTTTTTTTTTTTTTGAGACAGAGTCTCACTCTGTCACCCAGGCTGGAGTGCAGCGGCATGATCTCGGCTAACTGCAACCCCTGCCTCTCGGGTTCAAGCGATTCTCATGTTTCAGCCTCCCGAGTAGCTGGGACTACAGGTGCGCACACCTGGCTAATTTTTTGTATTTTTAGTAGAGACAGGGTTTCACCATGTTGACCAGGCTGGTCTCGAGCTCCTGACCTCAGGTGACCTGCCCGCCTCAGCCTCCCAAAGTGCTGAGATGACAGGCATGAGCCACTGCTCCCGGCCAGTGATTTTTATCTTTCATTTCTTTTTTAATGTAGTGCACCACATTGATTGATTTGCATATGTGAAACCAACATTGAATCTCAGGGATAAATCCCACTTGGTTATGGTGTATAATTTTTTTTATGTATTACTGAATTCAGTTTGCTAATATTTGAGGATATTCATCAGAGATATTGGCTGGTTCTTACCACTCACACACAATGGTAACTAACTGCTTGAGGAATGGATATGTTAATTTGTTTGACTGTATAAATACATTTATGCATCTCTTATATATGTAATTTGTATATCTTATAGATGTATATATGTATATCTTATATATGTAATTTGTTTCACTATTGTGTGCATATCAAAACATGATGTTGTATACTTTAAATATATACAATTTTTGTTTTAGAAAGGGCACATGATCTGTTTAGCATGAATCCCATCCAGGTGCTGAACACAGATCTGCCTCAAGATAGGTACCCAGATCTGTTAAGCCCTTCCTCTTTCCCTCCTACTCCCTGGGCTAGGCCAGCCACTTTCCTCCCTTCTGCTGTCAGTCGTCCTCTCACTGGGTGTCATGTTGACTAATGATTGATGCCACTCCCAATGATCTATGGCCTTTCATACAACACTCCATACATTTTGGGCATCTACTCTATAATCACTGTGTTAGGGGTTACATGTACAACAAATGGGTCAAATAGTCCCTCAGTCCAAGGAGCTTAGAGAGGGTTTCAAATTTTTATAATCATCGTCCACAGTACATACATGTAGACAATCCAGTATACCTGGACACACACATAGACATATTGTTTCAAAGGTATATGAAACTATACTTACCTGGGTGATGTTTTCCCTTCTATTCTGGAGTGGTTTATTTTATTTCATTTCATTAAAAGATCTGGTTATGACCCACTAAATTGACCTCACTACCCTGTTACGATTTTCAATTAGTACAATTTTTATTAGGTGCAATTTGAAAACTTTTGCTCTATAAAAGGAATTTTCTAGAGTCATTATAACAGAATAAGAAGCATGAACAAGGAAATGGAAGCCAGAAAAGGGATGTGACTCCTTCTAGAAAGATATCTTCTAGGGCTATGCTTCTAAAACTCTAACATGCACATGAAGCCCCCTGAGACTTATTTAAAATGAAGACTCTTATTCAGGAGCTGGGGAGTAATGCCTTAGATTCTGTTTCTTAATATACTTTCAAGAGATGCTCGTGCCGCTGGAGCATGGACCACATTTGGAAAAACGGGTTTAGGAAGTAATGTTAAAAGGATGACCAGGAATTATCCAGAGGATAGAGGGAGACAAGAAGGGCAACCTGGTAGAAAGAAGCACATTAGCAATGTTTCCATGGGTTATATGAGGAATAGCATGCATCCACACTGTCTTAAAATTACCTGTGTCTGTTACAGTGAAAGATAGGGCCTGTCTCTAGCAGTAAGGAGTTAACTAGGGCAGCAACAAACCACAGTTTTTGCACAAGGGCAAATTGAGGAAAAGGGAAGCAAAATTTACAGGTCATCTTTTAAAAATAAATTATATTTTCATTTTTATTATGAAACACAATATTAGCAACTGCAATTAGAACTCTCATATTGCTCTTTCATAGGTAGGAGGTGGGTAGGGCTGGAGATGAGTAGAACCCTACACTCGCCAGCAGGTGCTGCACTGTCTGACCACAATGCTGAGACTTGGAGAACATTTTATGTGAGATTAAACCTGGGTGGGCTTGGAGGGAGCTGTGGGTTGAGCAATTTGAGATTGGGGGTGGCAAATTTTGTGTCAAGATAAAAAAATAGCCTCCTATCCTGTGATTCCTAGGTACCAGGGAACTGATTTTAGAGAGGGGTGGTTCTGATTGAGTCACAAAGAATGAGGTGGGAACAGGGAAATGGAAGCAAAATACTAAGGGAATGCTTGAATTTTCCTATTTACCCCCACCTGTACGAGAATTGAGGGCTGGACTCCTCATGCCCCCTTTTCCAATCAGTGGTTTTCTTTGTCTTACCACCCCCTTCTCCCTGGTCCCTCAAAGAAACTCTTATAAGCTTGGTAAGCACCCGTTTAAATGCCACATTCCCAGTGTCAGCCTGGGTTTGTGACTCAGCCCTGTGGTGAGGACAGAAACTGAAGTCCCATCTGGCAGGGACGATGGGAGAACTGATTGAAGTTCATGGCTCCAGGCAGATTTCTCAGTGCAACAACTTGAGCCCAGTAACTTAGGTGTTCCTGTGTTCTTTATTTAGTCCGTGCTCATTTACTCACTACTGTCATTGGAAAGGCCTTGCTTTAGGTGCAGTGAGTATGATGGTCCCTCCAACAAACCCAGTTCCAGCTACCAGTGAGCTTATGGTTTCATGCAACTGTGGTATATTTTGGGCTGAATCCTAACATAAAGTGCTCCAAATGTGGTGTGTATTTTACTTTTTACTCCTAACTGGATTGGGAAGTTCATTAAACAGAGCTTTCCTGTTCTCCCTTTGGTCATAAAGAATGATTGAAGAAGTCCAGCTTGTACAAAAAGAATTTGTCCTCATGAAGATGAAGAAAACATGTTTGTGATCCTAACCCAGATCCTGAGGCCTGGCCAGCATGTGCTCACACGGACACTGACTCCTGGCATATTTATCCATTGTTTGAGTTGGCTGGGCTACAATGAAGAGAGCCCAGCACTTGGAGTTTGAAATATTATTTTCTTCCTTAAAATGTGACTGGAACATACCACAACAGAGTTATCTCCTCGAATGTGGTCCCACTCTGTCATACAAATGAGTTCAAAAGCCTGACAGTGCCAAACCCAGAGTTTTACACATCTAATTATTTTTTAAAGCCCAAACAAGTAGATTTTTAAGGCTATTTAGAGCTTACCTGCTTTGCATGACCCAAGAAAACTCATGCAATTGCTCACCTTGATAAAATGGGGCCTAGTATTTACAAGGCCCCCCAATCCACTATTGCCTTTTGGAGTTTTCTGTCCCAGAGGCTCACCGCTGTGCTGCTAAGCAACACAACTTAGACACGTAAGCCCCTCTCTGATATCCCCTCTTCAGGTAGCACCCTGTCCGTCCTTCTCTTCTGGGTGATGGCCCCCTCCCTATAAGCCTCTGATAGTCTTGTGCTATGAGACACTTCCCCTCTCATGTGATCCTGGGCAAGTGCCACCAAAAAAACTTGTATGTTACTGCCTCTCATGGTCATATCTTTTTCCCCATCAGCCCCCAGATCCCTTGATCCTCTTACAGACTCCTATCCCGGATCCACTGAGTCAAAATATTTGAGGAGAGGTGCCTGGAAAGGTGCAGTTTTTAAGAAACGCCCCAGGAGATATGTGTTTCTGTCTGTGTGTACATGCACGTGTCCGCATGAGCACTAAAATTTGAGAACCATCGGTTAGAAGATTTGGCTTGCGTCCTGCCTTTGGCACTTGTTATTTGACTTTGGGGAAATTCGCATTCACTCTCTGAACATCAATTTTTTTTTGCCTGTGTAAGGTTAAGATGATGATGCATATATCAGAGAGATCTGTAGAGACAAAATGTGATGGGGTGTGTGAAGTGATTAGAGAATGGTCCACGCATAGGTGTGGTATCTTCATCTTTCTTCCTGTTCCTTCTTCCTACTGATGCTTTTTGGACCTAACTCCTGTCATCCTAAAATAATCTCTTTCTTACATGAATTTTTGATTCATCTGGGCCTTGTCAGCGTACCAATTCTCTTGTAAATTTATTTGACATACTTCTATGCCTACCTGACTTTAAATCTTTTAATTTTCCTGTTCTTCTGCTATTAGATCTCCTATGTAACTGCATTATCTAATGCTATAAAGTGTCCGAGAGCCAGAGTCAGATGACAAATGCTGCACGAGGTACATTTGTATTGTATTGTTATAGTCCTTATCACTAAATTCAGATGGGACCCAAATGCTATTTTTATATAAAATTTTGTTCAGTTCTATTCCAGTGTCTACTGGAAATTTCTGGTTTTGCTAAGTACATTTTTCTCCCTCGCTGCTTAGTATCATCTACTGAAGTATAATTATTTTTAGCAACTTTGCTGAGTTGTTTGCAGTTTCGTATGTAAGTCTTTGTTCTCTGGGGACATAATAAGTACATGGCCCAGTGTCCTAGTGAAAGTGGGGAGAGAAGTGTGAAGTCAAGGTGTGATTCCCTAGTGATGGTTGCTAAACGAGACCATTTACCAAAGGTGCCTTTGTTTCACTGTAGAAATCTTTAACCCCTGATGCTTGGATCTTGTATTTTGTTTTTGTTTTTTGGTTGTTTGTTTTTCTCTTTTTCTTAATATTGAACACTCTCATCCAAAGAAGATGTCTCTGCCTTTATTTAATCTCTACTCCTCACTCTTCTCCACATTTTATTAAAAGAAACAGCAGGTACAAAATACACATCAAGAATAATTATTTTTCCTTCTAAGGTCAAGGCCAGAGACAGAAGCAATGGAAACCCAAAAGTAAAATTACGTGTGAATTTGACTGTAACAAAATGTGACTAGAGTGGGGAAAATGATAATGTAACTCTGGTTTCATATGTTAACATTTGTAGTGAGCAACTGGGAGGTGACTCATATGAAAGTACGCTGGCAGAAGTCAGTTTGTGTAGTTCCAGGGATATGGGTAAATAAAAAGATGAGTTTGAACTGTAAAGTTGTTGAATGAGGACAGACAGATAAAAAACACAAATATGGGAATCTCATTTAGAGAAACAAATTGGGTGGCCACTTGGAAAAATGACCAGTAAATAAAGACTTTTAAGATGGGTAGTTCTAGAAACTTCACCAGCAAAGAGAGAAACACTCCACATCAACTTTCTAAATGGAGACCAGAGGGACCCGTAGCTTCCTAAAGAGTTGCTTACCTTGTATGTCGAGAGTAAAGTCTTGGGAAACTACAGAAGGAAAATTCTAACTTTTTAATGTCAAGAAGGACAAAAATAGAAACAAACTTGTGTACAGTAGTGCACTCCTGTGAACTCCTAAGAATTTTTCTTTTCTTCTCTTTTCCTTTCTTTTCTTCTTTGTTCCTTTCTTTTCTTTTTCTTTCTTTCTTTCTATTTTTTTTTTTTTTTTTTTTTTTTTTTTTTTTTTTTTTTTTTTTTTTTTTTTTTGAGACAGAGTCTCCTTCTGTCATCCAGGCTGGAGCACAGTGGCGTGATCTCTGCTCACTGCAACCTCCACATCCTGGGTTCAAGCAATTTTCCTGCCTCAGCCAGCTAAGTAGCTGGGGTTACAGGTGTCTGCTATCATGCCCAGCTAATTTTTGTATTTTTAGTAGAGGTGGGGTTTCGCCATGTTGAAGGGTGTGGTGGGCTCCCTGAGAAGAGGACATGGAGCAGAGACTCCAGGGAGGCCAAGAGGGCTAGAATGTCGGAGAAGAAAGAGCTGTTAAGAGAACGAGCACTCCAGAGATCTAAAAAGGCATCCCTCAGGTGTTAAACTGAGTATGGATGAATGTGTGTGTGTATGTGTGTGTGTGTAAACTACCTGAGGTCAGGAAAAGAACCACCAAAAGGGATTAGAAAGCTGATAGTGTTGATTATTCTTAGAAGCCTGACCAGAAACCTCAAGATTCATAAGGCACTTGGCAGAGTTCACAGAAATGTCTTGCCTCAGTGGTGGAGAGTAATTATCACTACAGTGAACACTGCTCTGGTCTCACATAATATATATTAAAAACCATACCCTCAAAGATTAAATAATTTCCAAGTAACTTAAAGCACCCTAGAGCAAAGTTCAAGAACATTTATGAGAATACAAAAAATATCTAGCATTCAGCAACATAAAACACACAATGCCTGGCATTCATTCAAAAATTATCAAGCATTCAAAGAGCAAGAACAAAATGAGAAAATAAACTTATTAGAAACCAACCCAGAACTGACAAAATGCTAGTATTAGCAGATAAATGGCAGCAAAACAGTTACTATAACTGTATTCCAGATGTTCAGAAATGTAAGCGGAGATATGGAAGATGTTAAAAAAGACCCAAATAGAACCTGTATAGATAGATAGAGGTTTTTTTTGTAAAACTTGAACTATTAAAAGATAATTGATTGTTTAAACAAAAATAAAAATACTGTATTTGGGGGCTTATTTTATATATATATGTGTGTGTGTATATATATATGTAAAATGTATTACAGCAATATTCTAAAGCACATGGGAAGAGAAATTTGATGTACTCTTATAAGACTCATATCATACATGCAGTGATATGATATCACTTGAAGGTAGACTGTGATACATTAAAAGATGTATACCATAATCTCTAATGAAACCTCTAAATAGCAAAAAAAGAGTTGTAGCTAATGGTAATCCAATAAAAGAAAGAAAATAAAATAATAAAACACATTCAATGCATTCTAAGAAAGTAGAAAAAGTAGACAAAAGAAAGAAAGAGGATATGAAACAACTATAAAACAATATGATAGTTTTGAACCTAGTCATATTAATAATCAAATTAAATTTAAATCATTTAAATATCCCAATTAAAAGGTAGTTTTCAGATTGGATAGACAAAAAGAACCCACTGTAATCTACTTACAAATAAATATACTTTAAATATAAAGACACAAATATTTAAAATAAAAAGGATGGAATGAGATATAACATGTTAACACTAATAAAAAGAAATCTGGAATGGCTGTATTTGTGTCAAAGTAGATTTCAGAACTAAGAATATTAACAGAAACAAAATTTTTATTTTATAACAATATAGTGGCCAAATTATCAAGAGAATCTGATTCTAAATGTTTATGCCCTTAAACATAACTTCAAAACACATGAAATAAAAACTAATCAAGGACATCAATGAGAAATTCATAAGTTGACAATGATAGCTGGGGATTATAATACTACTCTCTCACAAATTGATAGAATAAAATAGACAGGAAATTAGTATGTAGAAGATTTCAATAACACTATCAAGCCACTTGACCTCATAGATATTTATAGAGCACTCTACTCAACAGTTGCATAATACACATTCTTTTTAAGGGCATTCAGAATATGCAATAAGATATCCTATGCTAAAACAAGTCTCAATGCATTTAAAGATTTAGGTCATACAAAGTACGTTCTCAGAACACAATGAAAGTAAACTAAAATCAGTAGCAGAAGGATTTTTACAGAATCTCCAAATGTTTGTAGATAAAATAACATACTTCTAAAAAAGCTGAAAGAAGAAATCAAAAGGAAATTAAAATGTGTTTCAAACTTAATGAAAATGAAAACACAACATATCACAATTTTTGGAATGCCACAATGGAAGTACCTGGGGGAAATTAATAGAATTAAATGCCTATATTAGAAAAGAGGAAAGGTCTCAAATCAATACTTCAGCTTACAACCTAAGAAAATGGCAAATGAACATTTAAATGTAGAATAAACAGATGAATAAATAAATAAGTAAACAAATAAATGATAGCAGAAATAAACAAAATAGAGCATAGAAAAACAATAGAAAAAAATCAGTAGAACCAAACTTTGATTCTTAGGCAAGATCAGTAAAATTTATAAAATTCTAGCCAGAGTAATCAGAAGAAAATATTGAAGACTTTCATTGCCAATGTAAAAAATAAGAAAGATGACATTGCTGAAGATTCTACTGATATTAGAAGGATGATAAATTGAAAAATTATAATAAATGTACAAATTATTTGAAGAACACATATTATTAAAGTTATTCATAAATAATTAGATAACCCAAATTATCTCTATAGTTAGTAAAGTTGTTTAAATTGTAGTTAAAATCCTCACAAAGAAAACTCTAGACCACAGTGGTATTACTGGTGAATTCTACCAAATATTTGAGAAAGAAACAATACCAATTTTACACAAGCTTTTTCATCATATTTAAAGGGAGAGAACATTTCCCAGCTTATTCTATGAAGCAGCATGACTCTGATACCTGAAAACTACAGACCAATATCCCTCATGAAGATACATTTAAAAATTCCAAACAGAAATTCATTTGAAAAGAATAAGGAAAATTGTTTTTATTCACAATTATCATGATTATGTTGAAAATCCTATCTACAGAAAGTAACTTGAACCAATAAATTAGTTCAGCAAGATTGTAGGAAACAAGAACAATGTCAGAATCAATTGTATTTCTATATACTAGAAGCAAACAATTATAAATAAATAAAATAAGTAAATAAAATAAAATAATATCAATAATCATCTTCAACATATAATACACATGGGGTAAATCTGACAAAAGATGTGAAAGACCTATACATAGTGAATGAGCGACATATTGTGTTCATATGTCAGAAGTCTCAATACTGTTGAGATGTTGATTCTTCCCAAATTGAGCTATAGAATTTATGGAATCCTAATAAAATCCCAAGCAGGATCATTTTGTAAACATTGACAAACTGATTCTAAAATTCATTCAGAGGTGCCAAGCACCTAAAATATTCAAGACAACCCAGAAATAGAATAAAGTTGAAGCACTAATACCATATGCTTTTAAGATATATTATGAAGCTACAATAGCCAACACAGTGTAGCAGTGGTGTAAAGACAGACAGATAAATCAATAGCACTGCCTAGAGAGCCAGAAATAGACCATGCAAAGATTGACAACTTACTTTTGGAAAATATGCAAAAGCAATTCAGTGGAGATAAGATAGTGTTTTCAGCAAGTGATGCTGCAACAATTGAGTGTTTATATACAAAAAATAAAATTTTATTTATATCTCATACCATATACAAAACACTCTCAAAATTGATTATAGACCTAAATATGAAACCTGATATGGTTTGAATCTGTGTCCCCACCCAAATCTCATTTGAATGTAATCCCCCAGAGAAGGGGTCTGGTGGGAGGTGATTGGATTGTGTTGGTGGATTTCTCGTGAATGGTTTAGTGCCATCCCCTTGGTGCTGTTCTCATGATAGTGAGTGAGTTCTCATGAGATCTGCTTGTTAAAAGTGTGTAGCCCTTCTCTCTTGTCTCTCACTTGCTCCTCATCCTGCCATGTAAGATGTTTCTAAGGCTGCCACATATGTGCTGGTGATAATGTGGAAGGACTGGAACTTTCATACACTGCTGGAGGAAATAAAGAAGAGTATAACCATTTTGGAAAATACCACAGGGGTTCTTAACAAGTTAAATATACATCCATTACATGATTCTGCCATACCATTCCTACTTATCCAAGAAAAATGAAAGCATAGGTTCATACAAAGACTTGTATGCAAATGTTCATAGAAGCTTTATTTGTAGTAGTTTAAATATGAGAAAAAACAATATGTGCATCAAGAAATAAGTGGATAAACAAACTGGAATCCATAAAGTGGAATACTACTTACTAATAAAAAGAATGAGCCACTAATACATTCTATATAACACAGATAGGTGTCAAAATAAGTATGCATAGTGAAAGAAGCTGGACAATGTAGGTGCTCTATGATTCTATTTATATAACATTCAGGGAAAAGTAAACTAATATATAGTTCTAGGACTCGATTGGTGTATTGGAGAGAGAACCAGAGGGAATGAATGTTTTCCCAAATACCAATCTGACAACAGGCTGGCCACATGTCAGAATTACCTTTATAAATATATAGATTCCTAAGCCCTTCCTTCAGAGATTTGTACCCATTTGGTCTTGAATGAGTCCTCATAATCTGTTTAAATAATATGTGAAGGTTACTCTGATATCAACCAGGTTTGGGCAACTCATATCTAAGTCGCACTTTATTCTCTTCATTCCATTAGTATATGTCTTTCAGAGTCTGGAGTAGTTTAAACCCCGTAACTTTAGCAAATGGAAATTTGGACAAATCCCTCTCCTAAGGTCATCCATTTAAAGGAGATGTCTACAGAAGACCTCAAGGATCTTGACTCTTAACTGGAAACACCTGACCCCTTGGCCCAGGAATGTGAATCTAATTTGAGTGTTCCTAAGGTAACCCAAGTCACCAAGGTAGACCGACCAGGGAGTTCTACCATTCTGAGAGTTTTCTTGCAGCTCTGCTCCGTATTTCATTTTTTCCAAATAAATATACTGCCATTCTTAATTCTTAACTTCTCATCATTGGTGGTTAGTCAACCTTCATTCTTACACAAATTATGATTACAAAGTAATTGAATTTGGCTTGGAAAATTCAACTAGAAATAAATAATTCTATTTGTTATTGTTTGCAAATTGAAATCAACAAGATGGTCTGGTACCTCTTTCTTTTCTTGCCTCACTGTTTCTTGGCAGGTCTTCAACTTCCTTGAATGTGCTGTTTATTCCAGTGAACCTCAGTTACTCATGTTGCAGTTTCCAGGGAGAAAATGCAGCCCTATCCCCCCAACTCCATATCTAGAGTTTTTAAATTAGCAAAATGCCATAGGTTCTTTGAGAGACTTTAGTCTTGCATTTGGGTAAAGGTGTGTGTTGAACAAAAAGCTATGTGGGACTACATTACCAACATATTGTTTGGGAGGAGTTGAGAAGCAGCATTACAACTTCATCATGACTCCCCTCATTCTGCCTCCAAGCCATGCTGGTTAAGGCAGTATCACCTCTCAGGCTGACACAAGCCACCTGCCTAACTTACATTTCTCTCTGTTTATGTAGTATGTCTATCTTGTGTAAATTACTTTCTGGGGACATAAAAGATCCTGTTTTGAGGAGGAAAAACAACAGTAAAAAGTCCTGCCTCTCCCACTGGTCACTAGTCTACATTCAGAATCATGCCAACAGGTAAGGTCACATCTGTGAAAACCTAAGTGAATGAATCAACGTGGTCCAGAGAACAAAATTCACTCTGATAGGCCAGTAAGAGAAAAATACAAAATGACTCTATTTAGTGCAGTGCTAATGGTGGGCATTACAATCACAGCATATGCTTCGTGTGTTCACTTTACTTGTTAATTACAATATCCCTGTCAACCCACAGCTTTGTCTGAAAAGACTAAGCTAGTTATCTCATCTGTCAACTCAAGCTGCAGAAAGTCACTCTTGGTCAGTGCTTGGAAAGGAGAGAGTTTGCACATGAAAAAAATCCAGATGTCACAGCTAACTGATGTGGGCACAAGCACAATATTAGTCATCAGAAAGTGGTAAGGCACCAGAGGCCCTTACCTCTCAGGAGGGATAAAACTGTTTACCCATTCAGAAATATATGTACTCCACGTTTATAGAGTGCTCACTGCATGCCAGGGCCTGTGATACAAGGGGTAATAGGGTCTGGGATATGGAAAACTGAATCCCTGAATTTAATTAACTGTGGGGGATTCCTTTCAGGAAAGGGTTATGCTGCTCAATTGAGTCTCTGGCTGGTTTGTTTGTTTATTTGTTTTACAATATCAGGAAAATTTAGACAATCTGTAGTTGAGAAAATCGCATTCTGTCAGTAAAAATAAATAATTATAAAAAGTGTGCCTTTGTCATTTTAGCAGTAATAATAGTATCAATAATAGCTAATATTTATTGAACATGGATTATAAGTGGGAAATCATATTGATTGTTTTACTCTCTCAGGTAATCCTCAATACTCACCCTATGAGATGTTAAGTGCTATTGTTCTATCTGTTTTTCAGATGAAAAAAATGGAAGTGGAGAGGAGTAGAGTGACCTGCCTAAGGTCACAGTGCCAGTAAAGGTGGATGCAGACTCAAGTTCAAATCTGCCTCATAGTAAAGTCCCAAGTCAGTTGGGTGAAGGAGGAAAGGTTTCATTTCATCCTTTTAAAGAATGTACTGTGCTGTTTGTGACAAAGGCCAGTACAATCAAGTAATGTCTGAACATGTGGGAATATCATATGGCTATAGTTTTATCTCTGGCTCCCAGAGAATCCCATGAGTTAATAATCTATTCCATTTTGTGGCACTTTGGAACATTTGAGGAGAAAGTCACTCTGTGAACATAAAACTAATCATTGTATATCTGAAAGCTCGCTGGAAAAACTTAAGCATTTCATCAAACCCCCTTCACTTTAAGTGCATTCAGCATTTTCCTCCTCAGAAATGACTTGTAAGTTTGTGCTTTTAATTATTATCATTCTCCCCTGAAATTACAGGCAAAGCACTCAGTGATATTTGAAACATCAATTACTGGCCTGCAGCCCTCTGCTACTGTTTCTCTGCCTGCTGCCAGGGCTGCAAATCCATTTTTTGCATTTCTTTCAGATTTTCTGAACAAAATTATGGAAAATCGCTGTTGGCACATGGCATTTTTCCACAATGGTCAGAGTTATTGAATTGTACCGTTATGTGCTACTTTGAGAAGACATTCCAACTTAAAATGCCAGCTTCAAAACTATCAGGACGTTTTCTACAATCTGGGCTTTATAAATTTTCCACAGGAAAAGGCTAAGAAGTTTGCCCTGGCTTTGCCTGGATCTCCTGCCCAGCGTAACTACCCACTTGTGATGGTTCGTGTTGCTGATTTTTAGCTCATCTCTGCTTTGAGTTATCTCATCTGGATTTCCTTTCTGTTCTGTCATCACAATTGCTCACCCTGCGTGGCCACGCATTCATGGCCCCCGGAACTCTGAGGCCTCTAGAGGGCAACCTATTGGTAGTCATTTTGAATTTTTCTTCTCTGCCGCTTCCTTTCAGGCCGCGATCTGTGCAGTCATGTTCCCAAGGCAACTCGAACTCAAAATCCCCAACTAGACTCCACCTTCTGTATGCCCCATGGAGGATCACACACAAATAGGAATTCTGGGAGTTGTTCTCAACTACTTTCTCTCTCTGAGATCACACAGTCATACCTCAAATGTCTCTCCCATATCAACTTCTTTTCTATCTCTGACTTTTCTTTTAGATTTTACCACCTGGCTTATATCTTGCCACCAGTCTTTTCCTTCTTTAGTGTATCTTCCACATTGCTGACAATGGATTTAAAAATATATATTTATTAGTAGACAACGGTTATCAAACATCTACGCTGTACCAGATACTGAAATAGGCTCTAGGGAAATAGATTTGATGAGTGTATAACCCCATCTTCTAAATGTTATGAGTCATTGTTATTCCATTGCTTAGAAAGAGCCAGTGGCAATTCCTCAAGGATCTAGAACTAGATGTACCATATGACCCAGCCATCCCACTACTGGGTATATACCCAAAGGATTATAAATCATGCTGCTATAAAGACACATGCACACGTATGTTTATTGCGGCACTATTCACAATAGCAAAGACTTGGAATCAACCCAAATGTCCATCTGTGACAGACTGGATTAAGAAAATGTGGCACATATACACCATGGAATACTATGCAGCCATAAAAAAGGATGAGTTTGCGTCCTTTGTAGGGACATGGATGCAGCTGGAAACCATCATTCTTAGCAAACTATCACAAGAACAGAAAACCAAACACCGCATGTTCTCACTCATAGGTGGGAACTGAACAATGACATCACTTGGACTTGGGAAGGGGAACATCACACATCGGGGTCTATCATGGGGAGGGGGGAGGGGGGAGGGATTGTGTTGGAAGTTATACCTGAGATAAATGACGAATTGATGGGTGCTGACGAGTTGATGGGTGCAGCACACCAACATGGCACAAGTATACATATGTAACAAACCTGCACGTTATGCACATGTACCCTAGAACTTAAAGTATAATAAAAAAAAAAAAAAAAAAAGAAAGAGCCAGTGGTTTGGCTGGGTGCAGTAGCTCATGCCTGTAATCCCAGCACTCTGGGAGGCGGAGATGGGTGGATCCCCTGAGGTCTGGAGTTTCAACCCAGCCTGACCAACAGGGAGAGAAACTCTGTCTCTACTAAAAATACAAAATTAGACGGGTGTGGTGGTGGCGCATGCCTGTAATTCCAGCTACTCGGGAGGCTGAGGCAGGAGAATTGCTTGAACTTGGGAGGGGGAGGTTGCGAGATTGTGCCATTGCACTCCAGCCTGGGTGACAAGAGCAAAACTCCATCTCAAAAAGAGAGGACAGGAGAGGAGAGGGGAGGGGAGGGGAGGGGAGGAGCCCGTGGATCATCTCTATGAAATAAAATCACAACTCTTAAACACAGCTGGTCTTCTGGGACAACGGTGACATGGTTGTGATGTGTTTCTCTGGTCATATCTCTCTCATTTCTTTCAACATACCCTATATTCCATCTGCGCTAATCCCTGTTTCTTAAACAAAGCAGAAATTTTTTTGATCCCAAATCTTTACCGTACTATTTCATTGCAACCTGTACCTATCTTTCACAGCTTAGCAAATGCAAATGCCAAGTTATTTTTTAAGGCTTGATTCAGATTTTGCCCTCCTAGGAAGCCTTTCTATTCCTACCCGTGTGGCCCCCAGATCCTCTGCACCCTAACTGTACTGCATTCATAACTCTGGAAAATCAAAAGGGGGTGGGAATGGTGCGGTAATACAGAATGGCAAGAGGGAGCACAAGCCTTGGGGTCAAATGGATCCAAGTTCCGTTACTGACCAGTAGGGATTTTATGGAGTTGTTTATTTTATATAAGCCTCAGTTTCTCCATTTATACATTTGGAAATATGAATGTGGATGTCACAGAGTTTTTAATAGTATTTAATGAGCTCATTTGCATAAAATGTCTATCTTAAAGTAAGTGCTAAATAAATTACAGCATTTATAATTGCTATCACCATTGTCATTTTTATTATTATAGTGGAGCTTACCCCATGTTATTCCAATTAGTTTTGGGTCTCTCTTTTCTATTAGATTGCATGTTTTTACAGGAACCATCTCTTTTTACCTCTTTTCTCCAGTGCCTAGAATAGCGACTGGCTCATTTTAGGTTTACAATTAGTGTGTGCTAAAATAGCAAATTAATCTTTATCTGGAAATCCACAGGTACTTCAAACTCAACAGGTAAGAAAGCCGGAGTCATTAGCTTACCCCAATGTGTGCAAAGCATCTAGAACAGTGCCTGACATCTAACAGTTGTTAACATATAAGTGAATTATATTATAATTTGAGTTATTCAGCCAACACATTGATGAGTTACTCTCTTGATGATGTGTAAGAATTACAAATATCAATTTCTGTGGAAGATATGACATTAGATTAAACTGCTCAAATAAGAGATTCCTTGAATATCCATTTAAAAAAAATTAAATAAACTGCATATTCTCCAGGTTTGGCCTCCAGGAAACTCTGCAAGAACACTCCTATTACTTAAACTTAGCTATTGCTATCCTGTAGCTGGAAGATGGGAACATAGAGAGGCTGTGGGCTCTACCATGTTCAAGAAAGCCCTGTGGTTGGTTTATGTATGTTTTGAGATCTAGGGTAAAATATAATTCCTACATTTCATAAAACATAGCTGCAATCATATGCTATATGTCCTCTTGATCTTACCTCATCAAAGGTTACCCCCACACTCTGCATTCCTAATCACAGCCCAGCAATACTTCTAGGTACCTCTTCATTTCACTGATTGGTCTGCACACTGTACGCTATTATTTTCTGTGCCCTGCATGTACTAATTATATTTTCCTATGGTGCACTCCTGTAGGCATGCATCATCTTTCACTGTTGTATGGGCTGAGGACTGGCCCCTTCTAATGTATCCTGCCAATGTTTTCAAAAGAAGTGTTCTTTAATGTATAAGGCAGCTGGAATAAGTGGTTTTTTTGGACTCAAGGAAAAAGGAAACATAGATCTATCTGGTTCCTGATATATATAAGAGAGACAAAACTACTAGTTTTTCTGAAAGTATGTGAAATTCCTAGAACAGTGCCAAACAGGTAGCAGTTACTAGAATGAGCTTTATGTGTTTTTCTTTTCCTTTTTATTTCTACAAATTTATGGGGTACATATGCAATTTTGTTACATGCATAGACTGTGTAGTTGTCAAGTCAGGGCTTTTAGGATATCCATCACCCAAATAATATACATTGTACTACATTAACCCATCGTCCTCCCTCCCACCTCCTCACCCTTCTGAGTCTCCATTATCTATCATTCCACTCTCTACATCCATGAAAACACTTTTTTATTTTTTTAGCATCTGCTTATGAGTGAGAACATACAATGTCTGTCGTTCTAGGACTGGTTTGTTTCACTTAAGATAATGATCCTCCAATTCCAGCCATGTTGCTGCAGAAAACATATTTTTATTCTTTTTTATGCCTGACTAGTATTCTATCATGTATATATGCCACATTTTCTTTATCCATTTATTCACTGATGGAAACTTAGGTTGATTCCATACCTTTGCTATTGTGAATATTGCTGTAATAATAACATAGGAGTGCAGGTATCTTTCTTTTCCTTTGGGTAGACACCCACTAGTGGTATTGCTGGATTTAGTGGTAGGTCTAATGAGTTTCAAATGAGCTTGCATTTGGACTGAGAGGACAGATGGCAACATAATATTTTCCACTTCCAATCCTTCACATACACTGCCTTGTTTACCTGGTGACAGAGGGAAAGCTGACTAGGACTTCTACTCCTACCATCTAATATATATATATATATAATTTTATATGTAATTATACATATATACAAATTTTATATGTAATTTTATATGTAATTATACATATATAATTTTATATATACACATATATAATTTTATATATACATATATATACACACACACATATATATATAATTTTGGTGGAGATTTTCACTCTCTCCAAACTAAAATTTCTTTTGAAATAATTTTTTTTTCTTGGTGAGACAGAGTTTCATTCTCTTGCTCAGGATGGAGTGCAGTGGTGTGATCTCTGCTTACTGCAACCTCCACTTCCAAGGTTCAAGCAATTCTTATGCCTCAGCCTCTCAAGTAGCTGGGATTACAGACACGTGCCAAACACCCAGCTAATATTTTGTATTTTTTTGTAGAGATGGGTTTTCACCACGTTGGCCAGGCTGGTGTTGAACACCTGGCTTCAAGTGATTCTCCAGCTTTGGCCTCCCAAAGTACTGGGATTACAGGTGTGAGCCACCATGCCTGGTACTAAAATTTCTGAATAGGGAAATCAGTAGTTAAATTTTGCTGTGTTAGAGAGAGACTGAAAATTTCATACAGAAATAGTTTGGCATGCTATGATTTTACTCATTCATTTATTATTGCAAAAATAGTTCTTGACTCTTCTATGGATCAGGTTCTCTGCTAGGCACCAACGACAAAAACATGGTAAACAGAAGGCAACCTGCTTCACAGGGATGAAGGTGAAGTGGGGCAATATGTGTGTACAGCACTTAGCACAGAGCCTGGCATGTAGTAAATACATGTCAGCTTTTTCCGTTGCTAATGTGCTCCTGTCGCAATGTAAGGAAAGATGCCTATTTTTCTCAAAGGGAGGGCAGGTACAATGGAGGCCACGATGTTCAACAATGATTCGCCCAAGCCAGGGGCTATGATTTGCCAACTGGAGAATGCGTCAGTTCATCCTCACATTTCTAGCAGCTCCACACTACCTGGCCTAAATTATATATGTCTCTAATTATTGACCTAAACTAAACTAGATTCACAGATAAGAAAACCTTTGCCAGCTCCTGTTGACATGAAAAACTGTGACATGGAGCGGCTGGTTTCTCATCCTTAATTGAGTTGCTCCTTTTCTGGGAAGTAAAATAAAATACAACTCCAAGAGGAATAAATCTATAATTCTTAGAGAAGAGTATCAGTATGCTTTGCAGTATGCTGCAGTTCATAATATTCAAATTATTAGCAAATAAAGATTATTATAAATTATTAACTGTTTGTGAGTGGAATTATTTGCATATTTTAAAACATTCTTTTCATATTAAATCGTAGAAACACAGTCTCTCCTTGCGAATCATGAAGGATTATTGGGATGACAGATTTTCACCTGGCTTTATGATGCCCATTTTGGGAAGGGAGCAGTTGTTGCCTGAGCTTGTATTGGGAGCCTGGCTTCCTGCCCTAGAGTCCTGTCTTCCTTGTGCATGGGTCTACATGCTCAAGCCTGTGGCCTCAGACCTGCCCAGGCACACACCCCAGCTTTGGCCCTGAGCTGGGATTCTGGAAGGAGTTGGCTGATTCACATCCAGAAGAGCTTGGATTTCCCAGGGTCTGTTTGTGGTTCACCTCATTCCTTAGACCACCTGATTCTTCCCCAATTATGGTCTCACTCTGTGTCCTCCAACTTCAGTTCTGTTGTACTGTGCTTACAGGTTTCTCTGTGTCCATATTCTAATCTGAGACTTGTGCTGTGTTCCCAGGTAGTATGTCCCGAAGGTAATTTCTGATTCCCCTTGTTGCCCAGGCACTGGGTTCTTATATTCCCAACCTCTGATGCTTTATTTACCTTGACAGTCCCTGAAACTTGATCTCTCAATGTCTGTCTCTTCATGCCTGAGCTTTCCAATAAGGTTAAATGGGGAAAGAAAGGGGTTTGCTCACCAAGATAGTTTCTGCAAAGTGACCCTGCCCAAGTACTTATTTGGGTGGTGGGGAATAAGTCAGCAAGTGAGGCATTGACTTGGTTCCCTGGCAAGCTCTCTTTAAAAGGATGAATGCTTGGTTTGATACTTGACCTACAATATAAAGAAGGTCACAGCTCACATTTTTGTCCCTAAAAAGGAATTACTCTTCCAAAACCCCAGAGGAAAGTAGAGTCTGGCTTTCTGATTATATGTTTCATTGCAATGCAGTGATGTAATGTCATCCATGATAAAACTAAGGAGCTGGGCTTGAATTGAAGTCAATTGAAGCTTACAGGCTTAATCCAGGTTTGGGTATTTCAAATTTGTCCAGCCATGATTTTGGGGGCAAGTATTTGAGGTTAGAATAGCTTATGAGTGACATGGACCATTGGTTGGTTTCTTTTGCAATTCAATGGGCCGCTGAAAAGGAAACTTTGCTCATATGGTTTGGAAAGTGTCATTTTGAAGGGAAAACTGAGCTAATCCCTGCATCCTGAGAGTCCTGGAAGGAAGGCTTTTTTCACTACCATTTTATCAGAGCCTAAATTAACGTAAACAGGTAGAGACTGTCTCAAAGATGATAAAGGGCCTGGCAGGTTTGGTTTTGTGTGAGGTTTTTGGTAATCCCTGGTTTGTTTAACTGGGTGATTCTGGGTCAGGGAACAGTTGACACAAATTCATAAAGACACATTTACAAAGGAAGGTCCTATGCTTTGGCCCCAACTCCAGGCAGACGGCTCTGTGTGTTCACTGTCCCCAGTCCATCCTGGCTCCTCCCTTAAAAGGCACAGGGCTCTTTCCTCATGACAGCATCCAAGGCAGCTCACATTGGGAATGTATTACCACTGCATTCCCCTGAAAGTGATGGGGAACTTATTCAAACCTAGAATAGTATTTGAGGATAGGACATCCTCTTTGATTAAAGGAAAAACTGGATTTTATGGTTTGATACAAACTAAAATCCTTGGTGGGTCTCAAAAACATATATGTAATGATGAGACATTGTGTACCTTTTTGTTAATGAGTCTAATATTCATCACACTAGGTGGAAGTGTCCATTCATGTGCATTCCATACATAATGGAGTTGGTCTTTGAAGCAGGGTAGAGACAATAGTAAGTAAACTCAGAATAACCTAGGTTGAAGGAATAGTACAACAAAAAGTATAATGCTAGAGGGAGCAGGTGTTGTCAGGGACTTTACAGAAGTGTGGCTGTGGCAAAGGCCCTATGGGGAGAGACCCTCTAGAGAGAAACCTTTGAGGGAGCGAGCCTCTAGGAAGAAAGCCAACAGTGACAGAGCTTCTAGGGAGACAATCTACAGGGAGAGACTCTATAGGGGGAAACTTTATAGAGAGATATCTAGGAAGAGAGTCCATAGGGAGAGAGTCTATAATGAGAGAACCTATAGTGAGAGATCCTATTGGGAGACAGTCTATAGGGAGTGACCCTATAGGGGGAGGCTGTATAGAGAGAGACCTTCTAGGGAGAGAACCTATAGCAAGAAAACTTCTAGAGACAGACATCCTACAGGGAGAGATCTCTCCCTATAGAGGAGAGAGCCTGTAGGGACTTAAAGTTGGAGAAATGAGCAGAGGTTGGATGATGGAAGCCTTTCATATCGCTAAGGACTTTCCAGGACTTTTCTTTTGCACCATCCCCCACCCCAAACTCCCAATCTTCCCATCTCTGATGAGTTAACATTATGTTAACATTATTTAACATGAAATATCTTAGAAATTAGACACTTTCTAGTTTTTGACTCCATAATTGTTCCTGCTATACCTGGGGGCTTCTTATCCTAGGGCTACTCCTAGCTCTAAAAACCACTAATTCTTCCTGAATCTGCTCAAACACTGGATATCTTGGGTCTATCACTTCTGCCTTTTGATGTTACCTATGGGACAAGTCTCAATCATCCAGCTTAAAAATACTCTGTAGTATCTGGGTGTCTTTCTGTTTGTCCTTCTAAGACTCAGGTATTTCTGGATACTTAGGCGCCCAGGTGGCTTAAGGATGTCATCAGTGCCTGTGGACACTGACCTGTGCTGACTTCTGAGGAGGGCCAGCTGTCCTTTGCAGGAAGACCTGGAACTTTCCTTCTTCCAGCAAACTGCCTTCCTCTGAGCCCCACCAGCCTCCCACTGGCGTTTCCTTCCCCTAATTATAACCTGAGTTGAGTCATTGGGTATAGCTGGTGGTGGTTATGGTTTAATGTCTGCTCTAATAGTTACTTAGTCCTTGGGAAAAGTAAGGAAAGTGGTTGGTTTGAAACAGCCTAATTCTCCTCAGGACTGAGGTCATTCACAGAGGTTCATTAAGAAGACACAGAATATCCTTAAAAGCCACTAAAGAAACAGTGCTCAGAGTTTCCATTTAGCCATCCCCCAAATATCCGTCTAATTTTAATTCAGATAAGTAATTGGAGCACAATAGAACCACTGAAAATGCTGCTTACCATTAGAGTGCAGTTTATCTGTAATTCCTCGGTGTGATCTTTGTCTGTTCTGCCAGAAAAAAAAAAAAAAAAACCTAAATGGAAATTCTAAAACTTCCATATGTCTAAGATTTATTTGGGATACTTATAAAAATGCAGGTTCTTGGGCCACATTCCCTAAGTGTCTATGATTCATCTGGTTTGATGGTTGGGCTTAGGAACCTGAATTTTTAATAATCCCTCCAAAATGATTGTGATGCAAGAAGTTCATGGCCAGATTGAGAACTAGGGCAGCAGCTGTCTTGGTCCTTGTATGTACTAGGAGCTGGTAAAGTGCTGCAGTTTAAATGTATAAATACTTGAAATAAAATATATTGTGAATTATGAGGGGATAAAAGGGTCTAGGGTCCAATTAACAATACAGAATCAAAAAGGAAAGGTAACAAAATGCAAAATGGGCAAACACCAAACACTAAAACGAAAAAAAGTCAGAAACCAATAACAACAAAAGGAAAAAGGAAAAATGTACTTCGGAAAAATATTTACAAAGCAAATTACTGTTTTTCAACCTGGGGCAATATAAAACTGCAACTCTTTGCTATTTAAAAGAAACGTAGCTAAAATAAAGATATTTCAGTACAGTAATTTATCAATGTTTTGTATTCATTAACCCAGTGATTGTACATTTTGAACATTTTTTTCTAAGAGAACAATTATGTGTGTACACAGATGTGGATACATAAGAACACTCATTGCAGCATTATTTAAAATATTAAAAAATTAAAAACAATATATATGATATGTGCAGAATTAAAACGTCAACATCCATAATATAAAATGCACTGAAGTGATTAAAAATATGTGATGAGAAATTTACTTAATATTCTGAATTTTTCTTGAGTCATTGTTCAGTCAAATAGAGATACCTAGATTACAGAAGTGTAAGTAGAGTTTATCCCAAACAGTAGTGGCATCAATGGGTGGGGACCATGGTGCTTTAAAAAATAGTTTTAAATACTTGTGATATGGTTTGGCTGTGTCCCCACCCAAATTTCATCTTGAATTGTAGCTCCCATAATTCCCACATATCATGGGAGGGACTCCGTGGGAAGTAATTGATCACGGGGGTGGGTCTTTCCCATGCTGTTCTAGTGATAATGAGTAAGTCTCACAAGATCTGATGGTTTTATAAAGGGCAGATCCCCTGCACACGCTGTCTTGCCTGCTGCCATGTAAGATGTGATTTTTGCCCCTCCTTTGCCTTCTGCCATGATTGTGAGGCCTTCCGAGGCATGTGGAACTGTGAGTCCATTAAACCTCTTTTTCTTTACAAATTATCCAGTCTTTGGTATGTCTTTATAAGCAGCATGAAAACAGACGAATGTAACTTGTAAAATTTTCTACAAATAGCATGCATAAAGTTTGGGAAAAATAATTATCTCAAATAGTAAATAACAAGATGTTTGATTTCAACATGTCAGACATATGCAAATTAAAATTAAAAAGCAAGTGTTTCTACAACATAAATAACAAAGGTTTTAAAATTTTTAATTGAAAAAAGGAGGATTCTTTTACTTTTATTGTAGTTTAGAAATTTTGCTAATCATTTTTCTACTAATAAAATACATTAAAAATTAGAGCATTAGACAAGGAAAGAGGATTTCTTGTAGGTCGATATACATATATTCACTTATAAACATGAAGTATATTCATATGTAAATCTCCCGTGCAGTGAAAACAAAGAAATGTCTTATTTTCCATTGCCCAAAGAACCTTTAGAACTTGCTTATCTATCACAGCACCTGCTAAAAAGCAAAAATTCATAATGATATAACATGAAAATTTATGGATGTCAACCATAGCTATTCTAGGAAAATTCATATATTCAGGTATTTACATATAAACTAATAAATTTAGTACATAACTTAAATTCATGCATTAAACATCCAGTTCTAGAGTTTGGAAAAAGATGTAGACACACATATTGAAATAATTTTTAAAAATTTAAGAAAATATTGTATTATTTCCCAAACCAACAGTTTGAAAAAAAAGATTTCAAGGTGGATGGTTTTCCAGGTAATATAGGTGGCCAAAAATGACATTAGAAATAATGTTTATGGACCCAAAACTGTGAAAATAAATCTACTTCCAACAATGGTGACAGAGCCAAGTGTGTTTTCACCAGTTAATTCCAAATTTTTGAGGAACAGATCATTTTAATCATACAAACTGGTTCAAAACATAAAATAAGAAGAAAAGCTTTCCAATTAGTTTATCAAGTTAGGATATCATAGACATTAAGATGTGGGAAAGATTGCACAAAATCAAAACTAGAAGTCAAAACAACTTTTAAATATTGATACAAAAATCCTAAGTAAAAAATTTGAAAATAGAACCGAATAGTATATTAAAATAATTCTATAAAAAAGGTTTGTCTAGTACTGCTAGAAAGAGATAATATTTGCCAATAATAAATATAAGCACATTAGTAGAGCAACAGAAAGTGTCATTTCAGTGTTACTCAAAGTGTGATCTCTAGTGTGCAAGGTAGAACTTGATAAACACTGATTTCTGGGCCTCAGCCCCAAAGATCCCAATTATACTAGTAGGGAGGGGGAGAGTGTTGAAAATGTGCATGTCTAGCAAGTTCTCAGGTCATGTTGATGCTGCCAGTCAGGGACCACACCTTGAGAAGGTCTCAACTTTGGCTGCAAGTTGAAATCACTAGGGAGCTCATAAAAATACTCATGTCTGAGTTACACCACCAAATATTCTGATTTAATCATCTGGGCTGTGGTTTGGGTATTGGGAGGAGGTTGTTTGAAATCTCCCCAGGTAATCTAAATGTGCAGCCAAAGTTGAGACCCACTGCTCTAAAAGCATTAGCCAAACCAAAGGCTTTGCATGATCTTCACTACAAATGTATACTGGTAATTAAACATGTCGTTCCCTTCCCTACACAATCCATCTTAAAATATGTCATAGGCATAATCATGTTTTTTTTTTTTTTAATGAAGCACCTTCTCTATACAAGGTGGTTTGCATGTACTATCTCAAATGCTTGAAGGGACTCTTCAAAGTCAACTTGGCTTTTCTTACCACTGTTTAAACAACAATGGAAACAGCATAGAATGACTAACCGTTTAGGTTTTCCCTGAACTGAGGGATTTCCCAGGATGTGAGACTTTTAGTGCTTAAACTGGTAAAGATCTACATAAACCAGTACAAATTGATCACCCGCGGCTAACAACGTGCTCACAGTTATGTACTACTAAGGGGCACAGACACGAGTGGAAAGCAAGTTTGTACTGTGTTCTGCCCACTATACAACACTACCCTGGGTAGCCCTGGGGGAGGGCACTACTCGAACTGGAGCGATGGCGAATCTCCCTTGCAATCCCAGGGTTGAGTAATTGGTAATAGCACTTAGATATAGATTTGGGATATTTTTCAGTCTAGGAAGACAAAATTCCCTGAATCAAATACATCACATCTTTGGCAGCGGTTCTGGAAGTGGGTCCTAGGACCTGTAACCATAGATCCATAAGCAAACTTGTTAAAAATGCAAATTCCCAGGCCCTACTCCAGATATACCAAATTACAAACTCTGGGGTTGGGGCCTGCAATCTCTATTTAAGAATCCCTCCAGGCCGGGCGCGGTGGCTCACGCCTGTAATCCCAGCACTTTGGGAGGCCGAGGCGGGCGGATCACGAGGTCAGGATATTGAGACCATCCTGGCCAACACGGTGAAACCCTGTCTCTACTAAAAATACAAAAAGTTAGCCGGGTGCGGTAGCGGGCACCTATAGTCCCAGCTGCTTGGGAGGCTGAGGCCGGAGAATGGCATGAACCCGGGAGGCGGAGCTGGCAGTGAGCCGAGATCGCGCCACTGTGCACTCCAAGCCTGGGCGACAGAGCGAGACTCCGTCTCAAAAAAACAAAAACAAAACAAAACAAAACAAAAGAATCCCTCCAGATGATTTTGACATAAAGTATAAGCATCACTGACTTAGATGGAAGGGATGAGAATTGGGATGTTCCCCAGATTCCAATGTTTATCCAGGGATGAAAAACAGAGTTTCAGACCTCAGAGCAGAGGTTATTAGGCTAGGCTGCAGATTAGAAACACCTGGAAAGTTGTTACCGTCTTGATGCCCAGGCTGCTAGTCTAATTAAACAGGAATCTCTGGAGTGGTATCAATATTTTTCACATCTCTCTGGATGATACCAATTTAGAGCCCAGATTGGGAATCTCCGCCTTCTGCCCTTTAAAGCTGTAGAATTCCACAGTGAACCTAGCAGGTGTATTTTCTCATTGCTAAATGGCACAAACTTTTCTGAATATGGGATCCTAGACTTGCAACTGGGATAAATGCTAACCTGACTACATTCGGAACTTGTCAGTTACCTAATCTCCCTGGGTTATATCTATTAAGAGTGAGTCTATGGAACTTTCTGGAAAATCAGGTAGGAATATATCCTTTAAGGCCATCAGATTCCTTTGAAAGATTTGGAATCCCTTCACAAGGAAAGAAAAATTCAATAAATGTATCATAAGATCCAAAGGGGATTTTTCCATGAAAAGACACAGATTGTTAAGAGGGTATGCCCAGAGCTGCCCCTTTGCTGAGAATATTTCTGGGCTTGGATTGCTGATTTGAACACAGCCATGGGCCTCACCTCCTAGAGCCAGTCCTGCTGGACAGTGGACATTGCCTTTGTGGGCCAACACCTCCCATTTAGATTTCCAAAAATAATGTTTAATGTTTCAAGACTAGTAAGCAGTGACAATAGGAAAAAATAACCTTTACTTTTTTTGCCCAGGGGGGAGGTCAAGAAAACTCTCGAAAAGGAGAATTGTCTGAAATGAATTCTGCATTAGGCAATGTTGTGGTAGAGCCTGGAAAGTACTGGAACTGAAACTCTTTCATTTCTTTTACTATCCAAGCTGTGAATTTCAAAAATAACAAGTCATTATAAAAGTGAAACATAAGATTCTTCACACCCACTGTTTTAATCATTTTTAAACCTTCTATAACTTGAAGTAACTAAAATAGTTTTAGTAGTTAATGCTCGCTGAATTATTAGTGCTTTCTGAACATAAAATTGCATTAATATTACATTCAAGGTACAATACTAGGTTTTTTTTGCATTTATTCATTCAACATGGACTGTGTGCTAGAGACTGTAATGATTGCTGAAGAACTGGAGATTAATTATATACTATTCCTGCTTTCAAAGAGCTTATAGTTTAATGATATAATTGATGTATGATGTAGTGTAAGTATTGAGGAGGGGTGCACAGAAAAGGTGCTTTGTAGCTGGGTATGGTGGCATGTGGCTGTAATCCCAGCTACTCGGGAGACTGAGGCAGGACAATTGCTTGAGACTCTGTCTTAATAAAAAAGAAAAAAGAAAAGAGAAGGTGCTTTGTCCAGTTTGGCAGGGGCAAGAACCAAGAGAAATTTATTGGAAGAGGTGATACTTTATCTGAATCATAATTATTAGTAGCAGTCAGTCAGAAAAACAGTAATTGAAATACATCTATTTATCTTCATAACAACTCCAAGAAATAGGGGTTATTAGTCACATTTCACGTACCCTTTAAAGTAAAATGCCCAGGCATGGAGCAAATGTCATGGAGCAAATTTTGTAGGAGGACATCCATCCTAGCTAGCCAAATAAGGATTAGTTATCTATCTATCTGTCTTGGACCAAATTGTCCTCCCCTGACCCAAAAATTTATCAATTTGTATGTTGAAGTCCTAATCCTCAATGTGACTGAAGGTAAGGTCTTTAAGGAATTAATTAAGGTTAAATTAAATCATAAAGGTGGAGCCCTAACCCAATAGGACTGGTAGCTTTGTAAGAAGAGGAAGAAATAATCAGAGATCTCTCTCTCTTCACATGCAGAGAGGACAAGCCGGCAAGTCATGTGGGGACACAGAGGTGAAATGGTTATCGACAAGCCAGAAACAGTGGCCTCACCAGAAGCCAGCCTTGAGGTTAACTTGATCTTGGACTTTCATCCTCCAAAATTGTGAAAAAAAAAAAAAAGTTGTTGTTTAAGCCACTTAGTCTGGTATTTTGTTATGGTAGCCCAGCCCAAATAGATTAATATACTGTCTATAGGTATAATACAGCTTAAAGAAGCTTTAAAAAGTATAATTAAAAATATATTGTTTATGCATAATAACCTCATACTAATGCATTATAGTTTAATATGTATATGATGAGATAGCATCGATCTGTAAGGATAAGGAATGTAGGAATGTGTGTTCCTGGTTTCTGATTCTGGGATCTACTTTCTCTCCACAGAAGGACTTTCCTTGTTTTCATCAGCATGCTCAAAGGTGGACCTGGCACCAGATAGAAATAATCTCTTAGTTGATGTTCTTGACATTAACTAAATTGATCATTACATATGGCCAATTAATTTGAACATATTAGTTCAAATGCTAGAGATGGAGCATCTGAGAGTGTTGGAGAAACCATGGGTACATGTGGGAAAGCCACACAAGATTTGAGAGTGACAGCACTTTAACTACCAGCTGAGTGCCGAACCCTTGCATAGGGGACCTGCGGATCATTGTATTTTCACATCAGCTTCACATCCAGCCTGGAAACATACCTGATCCAAACGGAATATTCCAATGTAACAAGTAAAGAAACTGGTAAGGCCGGACCCGGTAGCTCAAGCCTGTAATCCCAGCACTTTGGGAGGAGGAGACGGGCAGATCACGAGGTCAGGAGATGGAGACCATCCTGGCTAACACGGTGAAACCCCGTCTCTACTAAAAAATACAAAAAATTGCCGGGTGAGGTGGCGGGCGCCTGTAGTCTCAGCTACTCGGGAGGCTGAGGCAGGAGAATGGCGTGAACCCGGGAGGCGGAGCTTGCAGTGAGCTGAGATCCGAACACTGCACTCCAGCCTGGGTGACAGAGCGAGACTCCATCTCAAAAAAAAAAAAAGAAACTGATAAAAGACTTTTGTACTTTCATGGATTTTAACCTCACAGCTCTGATGAGGGTAGAGTGAATATATTTGTGCTGGGGCAGTGAAAAATATCTCTTGATATTTTTGGAAGCTGAGGTCTCCCGAAGTTGACCATCTCCTTACAAAACTGTCTTTGGAAACGTCACTTAAGCTTTCTTAGCCTCACTTTCTTTAGGTAAAGGGTTATTTTTGTCTATTTCAAAGCATTATTGTAAGGATCACAGAAATAATAAGAGAAATTAGAAGATACTTTTAAAATGTTAATTTCTCTCTCATCCTTCCCATAATAGATTGTGATCATAAGCCCCTCAGGTTTAATCTTTCTAATGCTTTCATAAGTTTATTCTAACCTAAAATATGCATTCTTCCTTATTAATGAGATTTGTATTTGGCCTTTGAATAAGCTGAATGTTGTGTAGCAAATGGGCCAGGTGGTAATCAAGCTTTCAGCCTTATTATTGAAATCAGTGAAATATTGACTTATTTGTAAAATCATCAATAACTTTCAGAAGTGAGATGCTTTTCTCAGATGCTCAAATTTGAATTTGGCATTGAAACAAAATGTAAAGCTTTTAAAGCAAAATAAGTTTTTATAAAATGTTGCCTACCACACCTCTTCCCAGAATGATGCAGAAGACCATATTGTATAATAGAAAAATGAAAAAAAAAGCCTGAAATGATTGTTGGCCTTACTCAGAATTCTAAATATGTAGTTTCAGTTACTCTAATAATTCAGAATTTCAAAGGTCCATTTTATTTCAAAGAAAACCTCTTAGCCTAATTTGGGGTAGATGGAGAGGGCTGCTCTCTCTGGCCAGAAGTCTCCAAGTATGATTTATTCTAGCAGCATTTCTATGAGATGTTTTTCCCTTCTTCCAAATTTTGTGGAAATGCCAAGACTCTTTCTTTTAAAACTCAATACAATTTGTCTCAGAAACGCAAGGCACGGGGAATAGGATACCAGTTATTTAACTCTACATGGCTTCTCTCACCCCTGACTAACCTCTTATTTAAAAGATTTAAAATAATTTTCCATATAGAAAACGTTTTACCTTTTGATTTTTTTGGATATTCCTTAGAAACCACCTCTAAAGTACTGAAATGTAATATAGTGTGCACAGGTGAAAACTACTTACTCTTTGAAAACAGCATTTCTTTTGGCTCAGCCAAAAATACAAAAATGTTTTCACTTACTTCCCACTAAAGAGCAAAGCTATTTTGTGAAGTAAGTTTCACCTTTGAGGAATAACCTTTAGCTGTGAGAAGTCACCAACTGTAAGTTAATATTTGTGCACAGCCCTGGCTCTGCATCATAAAACCTTGCTAAACACATCTGCCATGTAATATTTGTGGTGTAGCCAGGGGCATAGTGCTATGGAAAGAGCTTCAATTTTGATCTCCTTGGAATAACTGTGAGTCTCGGAAATATCATGCAAACTCTCTCAGTTTCAGTTTTCATATCTTAGAAATGGGACTCCTCTCACCACTTTACTTGGACTCTATGATGACAAAATAACGAGTCAGGCAAAAGGCAAGTTCTCCACCAGTGCCAAGGGCTCTCTCCTTCATCTGCCTGTCTTATTTTCTAAATCTAGGTCCAGCCCATGATCTTACCTTAGCATTTGTGGCAATGCTGTCCTTCAACGATGTCCATGTCTCAGTCCCCTAAATCTGTCCCCCCAATGTACCTGAGTATAATATCTTACATGGCCAAAGAGACATTGCAGAGGTGATTAAGAATCTTGAGATGGAAGATTTCGCTGGATTACCACAGTGGGTCCAACATAATCTCAAGGGTCCTTATAAGTGGAAGAAGGAGGTTACACAGCAGCGCCTGGAGATGCTGTTCTGTTGGCTTTGAAGATGAAGCAAGGGGTCTCAAGCCAAGGAATATAGGAGACCTCTAGATGCTGGAATAGGCAACAAAATCAATTCTCCCTTAAAACCTCTAGAAGAAATGCAGCACTACTGACACCATGGTGTTAGCCCTGTGAGATCCATTTCAGGCTTGTGACCTCCAGAACAGTAAAATAATCAAGTTATGTTGCTTTAAGCCGTGAAGTTTGCATTAATTTGTTGGAACAGAAACAGGAAATGAACACAGCAGCTTTGCAGGGCCAAATGCTTTGAGTAGCTATGGAAGGTATAAGCATTGGCTGTCTATCTCCTTATATAGGTAAGATGAAGTTGATGGAACAATAAATGTAATGGACAGTTTCTCTTTTACAGGCAAGAAAGCTGAGTTTTCCAGAACAGAGCACATAGTTTGATGGAGACAAAATATGTAGGTACCTTTTATTTTTTCTTTGGCAATTTCATTAAAATGTCCATCTTGTTTTTTTCAGATTTGAGCAAAGTGACTTCTTTCTGAAAATAGGATCCTACAGATAGCAATAGTATCTGCCTTTCAGAAGTCCAGAGACACCCTCTATTTCTGCTCCAAGAAGGCAAATCTTGAGGTAGAAATAGAGGGTGTCTCTGGACTCTGAAAGATGGGTACTATTGCTATTAAAAAAAAAAGTTTAACCTTTTACAACACATTCTGACTGAAGCTGACGTAAATCCATAAAACATGATCTTTGTAATTTTGTATCTCTCCGGGGAAGTGTTCAATCCAAGGCAAATTCAAGTGAAACTCTCTGGATTTGACACTTCAGCCCTGAACTATGGCTATTTCAAGAGGTTTCATGATTCTGAAGTATAGCAAAATCTGACTGTGTTCCCGTTGAGGGGCAGTTAGACACACACACACACACACACACACACACACATACACACACACACGCACACACTGAGAGAAGTGGGTGGAGAGAGAAAATTACCCACCTGGGACTAAAGGAGAGAAAAATCCTTTGCTATTTTGTTGTAGGTATTTCCTCAGAACTAACCAGAGCAAGCATCCAAAAATAAGCAATGTTTAGACATCTTATCACTTTGTCTTGAAACATTTTTTATGAAATGCTACAGAAAGTGTTAGCATATCCAATTAGTGATGATATGGTAGAGTTGGAAAAGTGTCATTTGCCTGGGTGGTCCCGAAACTTTTGCTGGCCTTTTAGCCAATGATATTTATTTTAATAACAGCTCAGAGACCAAGAGGCCTCTCCTTTTCCCTCTTCATGAACAAATTGTGAAGAATTCCCCTATTTCTTATTCGCATCTCTGGCATATGTGTGTGGTGGCTGCAGAAGAGTATTTCCTGCTGAGGGTGGATCTGAAACACCGAGAAGCTGCCTGCAGCTCTCTGAAGCAACCTCATGCAGGAGAACAATCAGACTATTTCTGTCTGGCTTTTAGGGCCACAAGAAAAGAAGTAGAAAGAAACAGATGATGACTCACTGAAAGGCAGACTTCTCTAATATGAAGAGTACTCTGATTTTTTTTTGGTAATCTAGCTGGAGCTAAGGATTCTGTGGTCCTGTTTTGGTGCCCTTATCAATGCATGTAAACTGCCATAGGTGTAGGGTTAGAAGATGGTTTCACAAGTCACACATTTGGTAAATGCAATTGAAGTAGTTTTAAGTTTCTGGAGGCTGGGGGTATTCAGACATAGGTCTGAAGACTCCTTGTCAATGATGTTCTAGAAAAAACTAGAAACACTGAGGGGTGTATGGACTGAATCGTCTATTCAACTTGTCATCGAATATTCATTAATTCTACATGTAATGCTCTGTGTTGAATATTGTACTGCTTTAAAGATCTACCTTAAATGTTCATAATTGCATTATTTAATTAACTTTGGTATGGATGGCAAAGGAGAATGACCAAATAGAAGTAGGAGTCAGTCACATCTTTCATGATGCTGAAAATAAAGTCTCATGAAATAGTAGATAAGAAGAACAACAGTAATAATTGCCATATGGCCCAGGCATGTATGTGCATCATATGAGTTAATCTTTCCACAGAACTTTGCAGTAAATATAATAACTGTTATTCTTCATGTAAGAAAATTGAGGCCCAGAGACATCGGATAAATGCCCCAAGATCCAGTGCTAGTATCATCTGGGGCAAGTATTCCACCCAACATGTAGGTACCAAGTTAGCATGTGGCCTTTTGGCTAGAGACTTGCAGAATGATGGAAATGGAAATATAGCAATTACCCACAGCATATTTATTTGAAAGCAAATGAAGTTTCCTCCCAAAATAAATTAGCAGCAAGGTATTCATTTTATAAATAGAGATTTGCAAAGTCTCATCTGGGATAAGCTTAGTGATAAGTCAGTTGGCACTGGAGGCTTGCGAGACATTACTACAGCAAATTGGTTCAAGCACAAAAAGTGTTCTTAACACTGCCTTTTTGTTGGCCACTTAAGAAGCAGCTAGAGTTAAACGTATGTATGACATTTCAGTATATTAGGAATTTTTGGAAGCAACAGGGAAGTATACTTCGGGTACAATCTCCCAGCACTAGGCCAAGCACTTTCATGTACATCCACTGATTTAATTGCCTCAGTGGTTTCAGAGGGTTGATGTTACTAACCCCATTTTTGCAGAAGGAACATTAAAATTCAGTATTTTGTTCTAGACCACAGGGATTATTAGACCTTCTGAAACTGGCTGTTTGATTGCAGGCTTGCAGTTTATGCCTAGCTATGCATTTATAAAATATGGTAACTCAAACTGCTTTTCTGGGTTATACTGTGATTCTAACCCCTCTTTTGTAATAGTATAAATTTTATGGAAAGAGATGGTCTAAATTCCAAATAAGAAATGTTGAAGGATGAAGACTTCTGGTATATGGTTAGAACCAACTTTGTTTTTGAACAAAGAGATTCAAACACCAACCCAATGGAGAGGAATATCACCATTCATCACCCTATACTAAACCATTTGTCATGGCATCTATGGAGGGAGCCCTGGGAACCACTGAGTAGTAATGGTATGTAGACCATCAGGCTGAGCTTTGTATACCAGGATATGGGAGCCCTTACCCTCACATCTGTGTTCCATCCCTACAGACTCTGTCTCAGGCCTGGGTAGGGAAGGAATCTGCAGGCAATAAAGAAATAAAAGACCTAGATTAGCTCTGGTTCCATGCCATACTCTTCTCCAGGGGTGGTATTGAGTAGCAACTCCTGGGCCACACATGCAGGAGAGAAACTGATGTGAAGATGTGACTCTTTTGGCTGTGGCTGCCTAAGCAAAGCAAACCTGTTTGGTATGTGACATGCTTTCCACATTCCATTTTCTTCTAACGATTGAGCTCTGCTGGAAGAATAGGATTTGGGTTCTCACTGTAGTGTCTGCTTCCTCAGAAAGCCTGAGAAGCTACAGTTCCCCAGTGAGGCTACACATGGAAAAGAGATTAGGCTGGGCACAGCTTTAGGGCAAGGCCACATCAGGACTCTGGCCTTGACTGTAAATGTCTCTGCACTCATCTCTCTGCCTTTGGCTTCCATAGTCAGTCCTCACTCCCCAAGCACCCCTATCCAGAAGCAATATTTTAAAACAGCAAAATCAATGAACTTCAAAACCTCATGGAGAGCAAAAGAAAAACAGGGCTCAAAAATCTAAGGAGACCAGACATTTGAGAAAAAAAAAAAAATTCAAAGCACAAGGCCAGCTCAATCTCATTTGTAATGGGTCACAGTTTATTAGGAAGCCAATATGAAACCACAGGCAGGGACTAGCCCTGTCCTACTTTAAATGGACTTTCCATTTCCTTTGTAATGGTCAAAATGCAACTTGGTTAAAACGGACTTGTTTGTGAAATTTCTCCTTTCACAATTAAAAAAAGCAGTAAAGTATTTTATACATTTTTGTTTAAGTATTCAACCTTAAATATTTGTTTCTTTTGCTTTACATTAATTTATCAGTATTAAATACATTTATTGTTTTAAATTTATTGCTGTTACTTCATCAGTAATATTAGTAGTGTTAATAATAGTGCTAGTAGTGGTAGGTGTATGTTCTAGCTTTGGGCCCAAATCCCTATCTGATTTCTTATTTTTTATATATATATATATATACACATACACACACACACACATACACACACACACACACACACACACACATATATTCTAGCCCAGCTCACTGTGATATATTTGGGAGATAAAGAATCTGCTGATTCAGAGTCACCTATCTCAGCCTCCTTACCCTTAGGTCCTACCTTAATTCCATTAAAAAATAAATTAAAAAGTAATATGTACACATGGAAAATAAATAAAATAATATAACATAATATGGGGTAAAAAGCAAAAGTTTCTGTCATTCTCTCGATTTTTATTCCACTTAGGTAACTATTTTTATCATTTTCTCACATATTATTACATATTAAGTACCTATCCACTCTAGCATATGTAGACAAATGTTTTTCATTATGATCATTCGGATAATTTATTCTCATACATACACACACACACACACACACACACACACACACACACACAGAGGTTATTTTGCATCTTGCCTTTTCTCTCTTCTGAACACTACATTTTGAAGAACTTTATCAATCCATACGCATGTTTTATTTTTAAAATATCTTCCTAGTATTTAATTACAAAGATGTACTTTAACTTATTTAACCAGTACACTATTGATGGAAACGTAGGTAGTTTCATTTTTTAAAAAATAAATTAGAAATTATGGGACCATAAAAATATATCTTTACTATTATTATTTTGCTTGTGCAAATAAATGTATAGAATAATTTCTGCTTTTCTTTAAAAAAGCAGGCTATGAGCGATCCTTGCTTCCCAGATGAAAGACTGTCTAGATCCTTCTTAATGCAGCGGACAAGGAGAGTAGCAACAGAAATATGTACATTCATTGAAAAAGAAAACGCCAAGAAAGCAACTGATTCTAAAAGAGGGGTCAAGGACTACACACAGAAAGGAGCAGGAGAAAAAGGCCCAGGTAAGATTTGCTTCTGTTCAGTTCTATTCATAATACCTTCTAGTCCCCCATGGCTGCCCAGCGCTGGGTACCTCACTGCCTCAGGCTCCTGGAGAGCTCCTCTATCTTCCCAGGGGCGGATAGAAGAGGCTTGAGTAGGGGAAGCCTTGAGCTCCCCCTAGAGGCTGGAGAGCATAAGCCAGGCCAGAAAATACACATCACAGCAAATTAAAGGACATGTTTCAAGGAAAAATATGCCAGTATAGAACAGCTGGTCACATGCATGCCTCTTCCCCTGGTGTCTTAATTCATGTGCATACATTTTCCATAACTGCATTGATGGCTTGGCTTCAATTTTATATTCAGCTTCCCCCACCCCCTTAATATTACACAGTAAATGTTTTTCCATGTGGCTGTATAATCTTTCTAATTACCATTTTAATGACTTTATAATACTCCTTCCAGTTCACACATTGTAATTTATTTAACCACTCCCTATTGGTGGACATTTTAGGTTGTTTCCAGACTTTTAATAATACAGAAAATGGTTCATATAGTATCTGCTGTTTTCCCCTTTTTAAATGAGTTTCTTAGATTATTAAATAGTGAGTCACAGGGTAGGGATGATATCATGGCTCTTAATACTCTTTGATCTTCTGATTCCATAAGCAGGAATGCTTCTGATAAGGTACCAAGATACTAAAGGACGTCTGTTTATTGTTATTATTGTTGTTGTTATTCTTGTTATTATTTTACTTCTGCAAATGTCATAATGTAACCTACATTATGCCTTAAGTACATTTAAGTACATTATACATGAGCCTTTCACATTCTACTAATTCTTCTCTACTTTCCACACAGGCAAACTCATACATTTAGCCATTGATTGATCATTTTTTCATTTAATATCTTTTGAGAACCTAATATTTACCAGAAATTTGCTCTAGAATCTTGTTTCCTTGGTAACATTGCAATTCCTATAGAAAACAGAAACAAAGGATAAGAATGCATCATATTAGTGAACTCCTTTTGTAAAACTCAAAAAAAATTACTTTGCAAAATTCTAGTTATCAAACTTAAGGAAAATGTGGGTTGGAGAAAATTTGCTATTATGCCCCAGCTCTGTGCAATACATAAAGGCTGAATAAAAAGAGAACTGAGGCTGGGCGTGGTGGCTCACGCCTGTAATCCCAACACTTTGGGAGGCTAAGGTGGGCGGATCACCCGAGGACAGGAGTTAGAGATCAGCCTGGCCAACATGGTGAAACCCCATCTCTACTAAAAATACAAACATTTAGTTTGGCATGGTGGCACAAAAAAATTAGTTTGGCATGGTAGCGTGCACCTGTAGTCTAGCTACTCGGGAGGCTGAGGCAGGAGAATTGCTTGAACCTCGCAGATGGAGTGAGCTGAGATCACACCACTGCACTCCAGCCTGGGTGACAAAGTGAGACACTGTAGCTAAATAAATAAATAAATAAATAAATAAATAACAACTGAGAAAGAGTGTGGAGCTGGTTAAAGCAAAGCATTGTTGGATGGGTAGGAATCTATCAGCAGATAAGGGATAACAGTGGGGTCCTAGAATCAGACCGTTTGTATTGAAATCCTAGCTCTGCCCCTTAAAAACTGTGAGGTCTTAGTAATCTATCTTTTCTCTCGCCCTCCCTCTTTGTTTTCTTACCGTTTCTCTTAGGTTTGTATTCAACTTTTAAAACTCGAAGAAAATATCACTTATAAATTTACATTCCTCAACTTCTTCAGGAAAAGTAAAACTCCCCCTACCCGGTGTTCTCAATCCATTCATTGATATATCTCTATTATAGCCCTTATCACCCCACATCACTGGAAGGGCAGAGTCTTTGAGGGGAAGAGGTCATGTCTTCCTCCTCTTGGTGTCTCCAGCATTTAGCATAGTACCTGCCACATGTTAAGTACTCAGTAATGTTTGTTGAATTTAATGACTTGAATTGAATGTTTAGGTAATTATAGAACATAAACAGGAAGAAATATTATGTAGCAATTAAAAGGATAATTAGGAAGACTGAGTAGCTCGGTGGGAATATGTTTATGATATGTTAAGTGTTAACATGCAAAATGATACCTGCATTATAATTCTCACTGTCAGAAACTTCTCAGGCTAGATACTAAGGAGACAAAGAAAAATGTGAAAAAATTTATCTCTAAGAAGCTCCTGCTATGCTGAGGGAGGCAGGTGTATGTAAAAATGATCACGGGGTAGGGCCAATGACAGCAGTGTGCATGAAGTACTGACAAGGGAGGGAGTTGAGTTTGTCTGGGGAAGTTTGGTGAGATTGACAGGACATTCACCATAGGCCTTGGAGATTAAATACTTGTTAACAGGCAAGAAATCAGAGTAGAATTTTCCTTAAAATGGGAAAAATACAAGAGAATAAAAGTGGATTACATTTAAGAGGAATACTTAGACATTTCTGTAGGGGCTGGTAAGAGATGAGATGAGAGCATAATGTTGAGTTATATTGCAGGTGACTTGCTAAGGTGTTTGATCTTCAACATGTAGACAGAAAGGAGTCCTCAAAGGTTTAGAAGCAGTGGAGGACTGGCACAATGATTACATTTGTTTTTATGACAATAAACTTGGCCAAGCAAAAAGGATGGGCCAGGGTGATAAATAGCAGGACAAGAACACCAGAGAGGAGGCTACAGCTACCAGCTTCAAGTGAGATATAAATCGACTTAATAGGGAAGCTGGAGCTGGAGCTGGTGGGTTGGACTTGACATACCTTCAAAGGAATATTAGATAAGACCTAGTGACTTATGTGATGACAGGAGGTGAGTTGAAGAAGAAGTCTAGAGTGATGCATAGGGAAAGACAATGATTTGGAAAAAAGTGTAAAAGGAGCAGATCTCTGGGAAGAGAGATTGTGGAAACGAGGGAGTGGGCAGATGTTGGATTTAGTTTTGGAAATGTTGAGTGCGTGGTGCTAGTGGGCTTTGCATCCACAGAAGCCTTATATACAGTCAAACAAATTATTCTAGATTCTTAGGAAAATAACTCTGGCAAGAGATGTCCATAAACTGGGGCTAAAAAATAATCCCACATCTTCAATATCTATGTAAAACAGGATGTGTGTTATAAATGAAAGTATTCTGGATGTCTGACTGCAAGTCTAGGCTTTCCTTCAGCAGATGTGAGCAAATTACTTAACCTTGTTAAGCCTCAAATTCCTCATCTGCAAATTGGGATAATAAATCTTGTCTCAGAGGGCAGTGTGAAAATGGAATGAGATAAAGCAAGAAAACATCTGCAGGAGGACCCGATACGTGTCACTTCCACCCCCACTTGCACTTTGCCCTTTTTCTCCCACAGATGATCTCAGAACAAGAGTAAAAGTCTTGAAAGAGAAACCAACACAGTTGTCTTTAAAACAAGCATCAAATAGATCTCTGTCCAATGACGACTGATTTTTCTAGTGCTGATCTACTTCCTAATGTCAGATGTTAGTAAGGTTCAGGGACCAGGTCTTCTCTTAAGTAGTACCTACACTGTTTTCCAATTTAAGATTTCTCTGAGATGAAATATAGAGATTCTCAAAATGACCACCATAGAGGTATAATCCGTATCAACATTCCTATATGGTGGCTTTATTTCTCTCTCTTCTCTGCTGAGAGTAAGACCTTGGGTTTCTCTTGCTGATTTGAAATGAATCATCTCTATGTATTTTCATACAATATGATAATACTAATAAAATGATCACAACTTTCATTTTGAGAGCTTGCTTTATGTTAGTATTTTAGGTGCACCAGTTCTTTTAAGCTATGCAAAAAATCTTCATGATTTTGTTTTACTCATTATGAATGATATGGCTGAAGTCTAGAAAGGTGAAATGACTTGTCCACAATTGCACAGAAAGTGAGTGAAGAACCTAGGCTTTGGAAAGAAACCATGGGAATCCACTGTGTAACCACTACCTCTCAACTGAGATGGTATTTTCTGTCACTCGGAGGGAAAAGGAGTGATAAGAGATGCAAGAAGTAAGGAAGTGTTGTATGTATATGTGTTTTAATTGCTGCTCCTCATGAATCATAAGTCACTCTTGTTTCTCTATCAAGGAAGGCACAAGGACAAGCAAACAGAATGGCATTTATCTATGATTAAAAAATTATGACCATTTATATGCAAATGAAGTTTGGACTTATGCTTCTGGAAGACTGAAGGGGATTATGCACAGTCATAAATTTGGGGTTTTTCTTCTTTTCCACACACTCCTAGGCAAGTGTTAAGGTTCGGCAGTGTTCTCCAGGGAGACTGGGAACACAATTGATGATCTTGGTTTGTTTCACAAGATACAGTCACAATTAGTAGCTATTCTCATGCCCCTTCATATATTTGCTGGAGAACCTTTGCCATTCTCCCTGCTCAAATGCTCTCTGCTCTGTAAAGCCTTTTACAGGAATACTTTGGTTTCAGCAGAATGAGTTGCACTTTTTTCCAGGGCTCTGTAATGGCACAGATCAGGTTCACTAATTCATTCATAGACTCATTCATTCAACACATGCCCATTGAACACCTTCTTGTACCAGATACTGTCCTAGATACTGAAGATAAAGTTCACATCTGAGTCTAGAGCAAACTAGAGAGATAAGGTCACTGTTCTTCCATGAAGCTTAATTGACTGAAGGAGACAAACAAGTATGCAAAAACAATACATATAACAGAATTACAGGAAATTATTTGTGCAGTAAAGAAATAAAAGCAGGCTGGTGGGTAGTCAGGGAAACTCTTATGAAGAGGGTTTTATGAATAATAGCCTGAATGAAGCTAGAGAACAAGCCCTGGAAAGATCTAGGATCAGAGACTGAGGCAGTGGAATTGTAATCTCTGCCAATATGCACGCCACATGAGGGCAGAAACTTTGGTCGGTAATAATGGAAATGGCGATGACCATGATGATCTTCAGTATTACTCTTGAGCATCTATCAGGGTTTAGCTACCTTGTAGGTAATTTGTACTCATTTATTCTTTACAATAGCCCATGGGAGGTGGGTATTGCTGTATATGATTTGCAGATGAAGCAAATCCTTAGAAAAATAAGGTGACTTGCTCACAGTCACACAAGCAGTAAGGGGAATTAGCTGAAACTCAAACTCCAACCTGTTTCCAAAGCCTATAACCTTCAATGGTCCCTTGTTTTTATATTCCCAGAACCTAACCCTGGGGTCTGGCACTGTAGACACATAACAATATGAACTTTGGGTGAATGGGTGATTTAATTATCCTCAATGCCCCATAAATGCCATCTCATATGACTACTTAAATTTCAGGCAGGCCTGAGGCTGTGGTGCATTTAGACATTTGACAAGTATTGCACCTGTGAGAGGATGATGGGATAAAGCCTCAGGCCCTCAAAGGTAAGCAACTTTAATGTTGAAAGTCAAATATAGATATGAAATGAAGCATGATGACTCTGTCTCTACTTCCTCGATTGGATGTACATCTCTTTAGAAAGAGGAGAATTTTTTTGTTCCAAATTACCATACACACACATACACACACACACACACACGTCAGAGACACAGTCCTATTCCCACAAACACGAAAGATAACTAACAAATAGACACGGTTGTACACAAAGATGCACGTGGTCATGAAGGATGCAGAAACCCAGGCACACAAACACGAAGCTGACTTTATCACCACCAGTTTGGCTCTAAGTTCCAGGGTCAGTTCACAGCAGCTGGGAGAAATTTCTATGTCTTTATTTTTGTTGCTTCAGCAACAGCCAAGTTCTGCAAAGTTCTTTTCTCTTGGGGCCACCCAACCTCCAACTGCTTCTTCCCCTTTCTCAACTTCTTTCAGAGGGGATGATTTTCTGAGCCCCTTCTGATTTCCCCGGTGGAGTCAGGTGGCACAGCTTTCCTGAAATCCCTGCTCCTGTCTTAGGGCCTTGACATTGAGTGGTCCCATGCCTGGGATGCAGACCCTACACCCTGCAGCTCCCTCATCATTTTCCAGTCTTTACTCAAATGGCCCCTTCTAAATGAGGTCTGATTTAGCCAATTATTATTGCAACCTAATGATGATGGTGACAATGATATAACTATTACTATTGGGCATCTATCAAGGTCTAGGTAGAATTTTAGGTGACTTGCACTCACTTATTCTGCACAATAGCCTTGCGAGGTAGGTATTGTTGTGTGGGTAGGTATTGTGTTTGACTTACGAGTGAAGCAAAACCTTCACGCAAATAAAATGACTTGTTCAAGGTCACTCCTGCTGCCCTTTCCACTACCTTGCTTGACTTTTCCTTCACTTCATAGCAATTGCCATTTTCTAACAAACTAAATAATTTACATACTATGCTTTATTGAATGTTGTCTTTCTTTCATCCTCCCCTACATGCACATGTTAGAATAAAGTTCTACTTAGTTGAAAATATTTCTCTGTTTTGTTCCCAAGCACCAAGCACAATGTCTGGCATGTAGAAGAAATCAATAAATATGTTATGAATGAATGATTGAATGAATAATTACTGAGCTCCTAATATTGACCAGGCCTTGTATTGTCATTTCACCTACCCTTTGCTCTGTGAAATAAAGATCATCGTCACCAGTTTGCAGATGTAAAAACAATTAGTCCTAGAAAGGAAAAGCAACTTGCTTGAAGTCACAGAGCTAGTCTGAAATGAGATTTAAAAAATATATACTACTGGGTGGGGCACAGTGGCTCACACCTGTAATCCTAGCACTATGGGAGGCCAAGGCAGGTGGATCACCTGAGGTCAGGAGTTCAAGACCATCCTGGTCAACATGGTGAAACCCCCTCTCTACTAAAAATACAAAAAATTAGCTGGGTGTGGTGGTGGGCACCTGTAATTCCAGCTACTCAGAAGGCTGAGGCAGGAGAACTGCTTGGACCTAGGAGTGGAGGTCCCAGTGAGCCGAGATTGCACCATTGCACCGCCAGCCTGGGCAACTCCATCTCAAAAAAAAAGAAAAAAAGAAAAAAATATATATATATATATAAACTGCTGACTCCAAAGTGCTACACAACATCTGTTCTTACCACCCAATGACACTGTCATCAGCTCAGTGACACTGAGATCCTTTAAGGGATCCTAGAGGAAGGTGTCATTCCTTGCCGCGCTCATGTCCTCAGGATTATGACGTTGGTTTGATGATGAGGAATTTTCCTTCTTCCTATTCTTGTCTCTCGTAGCCAACTTCTGGATCTGACCGCTAGAACAGCAATCCACAGACTTCTCTAGAACTGTTTCTTGGATGTTTCTTGTGATTTCTGGAAACCTTGGGATCTCTGTGCTCTTGGTTGGCTGGGCACATGCCAAGGCCACCTGACAGAGGGACTTCTGGACCAGAAGATTCTGAAAGTCAGAGACTGCATGCAGAATTTCCTCCTTTCACTGGAGCTTCTCCCTTCTGGACAATCCTATGAGTCTCTGTGGCCACAGCTGGAGCTATCTCAGCCAGAAGCTGCCTTCAACTCAGCCTCATCAGTTATGAAAGCACCAGCATTCAGAGCCCCTCACACAGGCTGGAGCCCTGCAAAGAGACTGGTGTGGAGGGAGACAGAGATTGAGGAAGAGAAGGAGTGGCAGAAGGAATACTTGACACTATAATGATGAGTTCTTGATTTGTTTTTCCTTCTTTGCCTGCACCCATGTCCCTTCCTTGCCTCATCCTCTTTCCTCCAAGTTAGAAATCTGGAAGTCACCATCAACTCCCTCTCATCTTCAGCTCCATACCAAAGCAATCACTGATCCCCTTCTTTTCTTTCTCACATTTCTTCACTCATCTCCTCATCTGCAACATAACTGCCGCCCTCTTGGTCCTGACCCAAAACATCTTTATCCTGGAACCCAACGGTTCCTTCCTAATTGTTCTCCTGGCTTCCAGATGTGTCCCTGTGCAATCACAAGTGAAGTATTCCTACCAGGTTCTTCTGCTACTGAAACTGTCAGTGGCTCTTTACTGTCCCAAGAATCACATCATTTTCTTTGGGTTAAAAGGCCCTGTGTGATCAAGCTTGCAGCGACATCTCTAATTTCATCTCTCTCATGCCTTAGGCAGACTGATTTCTGGGGATTCCCATCATGTGCCCAGCCTGTTCTGGCATTCCCTGATATTTCTGCTTCATCTGAAATACTAATCCTCTATTTCTGCTTGGCTGACACTCAGCATTGAATACTCAAGTCAGGGGTCAATTCTTCTATTGAAACATCCAGACATCTGCTGCCACTGTCCCCTCCACGGGTACCTAAATGGTTACTCCTTTATGGCCTAATTCAGATATCATCCTTTATACCTTATACATAGCTCCAGTGTCACCCTCACTGGACCATATCACCCATTGAATCAGCACCTCCATTTATGCTGGGAGCTCTAGGGCAAGAGCTGTGCTGGTCTTGTCTTAGCTTGGCCAGGTCTTGCCTCAGGACATGGAGCGAGGGCTGGGTTCTTTCTTGCAGTGCTTGTTGTTCTAGAGGCTAGCAAGACTGATAAGAAGGGCTCATGAAATAGCATGCTAGGCCAGGTGTGGTGGCTCATGCTTGTAATTACAGCGCTTTGGGAGGCCAAGGCAGGCAGATCCCGAGGTCAAGAGATTGAGACCATCCTGGCCAACATGGTGAAACCTCGTCTCTACTAAAACTGCGAAAATTAGCTGGGGGTGGTGGCACCCACCTGTGGTCCCAGCTACTCAGGAGGCTGAGGCAGGAGAATGGCTTGAATCTAGGAGGCGGAGGTTGCAGTGAGCTGAGATCATGCCACTGCACTCCAGCCTGGTGACAGAGTGAGATTCCGTCTCAAAAAATGACTAAATAACTAAATAAATAAATAGCAGAGTAAATCATTTTAATAAAACTCAAATTCTTGGGGGAAAGGATTAAGGTAGGGGCTAATGCATAGAACGGAAAGATTTCTCTTTTCAGTGTACCCTATCAGCTGACAGGTCAAGAGGTTTCCTTGAAAAAAATTCTTTGAGTAAATCACTGACCTGCATTTTCTGAGAAAAGGGAAACCTCTCCTTTCTCTGGTCCACATGTAGTAGAACTATGACACAATCTTGCTGGAATTACTTGTCTCCATTAGTTGTTCAGGTATAGAAAGAGGGGGAGGCTGAGATGTCTGGGTGCCACTCCAACACGTGTGCAGCAAGTCTTCAACAGCACCCTCTCTTTTAGGGGTCCACTTCATTTGCATTACATTTGCATGTGGCCCTTCAAATACCCAAGGTCCAACCTCCCCATGTTTGTCCCCTGGAGTTCATCTCTTTCTTCCTTTTCGCTTGCCAAAGGCATCTGGCAGGTTGGTACTCCTTTCCAAGAAACCAAGATATAGGAGAAGGAGGTTCTCTTAAATGCTAGAAATTTGGGGTGGCACTGCTAGGGAACAGGGGCTTGCTAACACTTGGTGGTGGTTTTCTGGAGTTGACTTTCTTTCATATGGGTACATCCCATGAGCTCAGTGAGTTCAGCATCCCTCCCAGCAGGGCTGGGGTGATATTTTCCCATTTCCTCCTCTCACACTTATAAAATAGTAGATTCTGAGTGGAAAGAAGGCAGGTACTTCATGACTTTGTTCCAGCTGGGAATGTAGACTCTAACTTAGAAGTGTCTTCATTGCTGGGGAATGAGCCAGGGAAGGACATTCATTCAGCATGTGTCTGGAGGTCACTAGGTCCTTTCCTGGAGTATTCTGTCCTGATTTTAGCATAGCAGAAGGGAAACTGCTGAGGGAGAGTCTCAGACTTCACTCTAATCAAAGCAAGCAAGAGAATGTAAATGCTGTTGCATTCCTCCCTTCTACTCTGGGCTGACTTTGTCTCTTATTTATTTCTCTGCCCTAGTGTGGTGCATATCCTTCAAAGTTTGTGGCTTCTGATCTCACCTGGATCTTCTTGCCCAGTAACCCTCCGCGTCTGATCATTCAGCAATAATCTTACTATTTGATCAAATTCTGACATCTGTGTAGCCTTCTCCAGGTGTGGCTGAGTAAGCTCTTTATTACTAGGGAGAACTTGGCCCTTCAAAGTCATCTGACATTTGTTGTATACTCAGTATTTCTGAAATATCATCAGAAGTCATGCATTTCCCCAGAACCAGGCTGCAAAAATAATCTCTCCAAAAGTGTTTCTTTGCTCATCGTTAAAATTAAAGCCTCTCATATTCAGATTGAGTGTGGTGGCTCAGGCTTGTAATCCCAGCACTTTGGGAGGCCAAAGTGAGCAGATTATTTGAGGTCAGGAGTTTGAAACCAGCCTGGCCAACATGGTAAAATGCCATCCCTACTAGAAATACAAAAATTAGCTGAATGTGGTGATGCACCCCTTTAATCCCAGCTACTTGGGAGGCTGAGGCAGGAGAATCGCTTGAACCCAGGACGTGAAGGTTGCAGTGAGACAAGATTCCATCACTGCACTCCAGCCTGAGTGACAAAGTGAGACTTCTCAAAAAGAAAGAAAGAAAGAAAGAAAGAAAGAAAGAAAGAAAGAAAGAAAGAAAGAAAGAAAGAAAGAAAGAAAGAAAGAAAAGAAGGAAGGAAGGAAGGAAAGAAAGAAAGAAAGAAAGAAAGAAAGAAAGAAAGAAAGAAAGAAAGAAAGAGAAAGAAAGAAAGAAAGAAAGAAAGAAAGAAAGAAAGAAAGAAAGAAAGAAAGAAAGAAAGAAAGAAAGAAAGAGAAAGAAAGGAAGGAAGGAAGAAAAGAAAGAAAAAGGAAGAAAGGAAGAAAAGAAAGAAAGTCACTCATATTCAATCAGAGGTTGTTTCAGAAAGATCAGAAGCTAGATTTGGGCATTTAAAAATCACTTCTGGGACACATCTGACAATTGTATAATAAATATGAAAGGAGAGGAATATTAGAGAGAATGAAACTGATTTTCCTGAAGTCACCTAGTGAGTCACAAACTGGAGAAGGAAGAATCAGGGCCAGGGACTGGCTGCTGACCAGGCAGAGGGTAGCAGTGGGATAACTTGGGTCTGGAATGGAGTTGAAGTGCATAGAAGGGAAGAGACATCCTGGGCCTCCAAAAATGGAAGTGTCACAGGAGACCAGCTCACCTGCATCTGTGACTAACCCCGATACAGCATCTCCTGTCTACCATGGGCTATGTGCTGCTTGCTAAATGCCCTGGCACATTAATCTTCAATATAATCCTTTGAGGTGGGAAGACATGCCACTGGAATTTGAACTCAGGATGTTCTGACCCGTGAGCTAGAACTCTTTACTTCATTACCCTCTCTTTGGGCTGCAAAAATTTCAACCCAAGTATTTAGGGTCTTATAAGCTCAGTGGTTTCTTTGTCTTTATTTTTATTGTTTCTGGTGTGTGTGTGTGTATGTGTGTGATAAATGCTACAAATATCAACTCTCATAATAAAGAGAAATCTGCTTTCACTCTATTAATGGCATCACTAACCATTTATTGATTTTTAAAGGGAAATTAGAAAAAAAGTTGTTGAAAATTGCTGCTATTAAGTCCTGTTGGAGAGTTGATGCACATGCTCCTATGAGGATGAGGGTGCGTGGAAATATGAGTCAGACACAGAGAATAAGAGATCATGGTGTTTGCCACTAAAGGTCACGATGATAGCCACAGCAAATTAAGATCCACTCACTGAGCGTTTAAGCAATCTTTTCTTTCATATGTATCTAGACAAAGTATAATAGCATGATGCAGTGGAAAGAGCAGACATTTAAAATCCCTTGTCTGTTACTAGCCAAATGTGTGACTTCGGGGAAGTTGCTTAATTCCTGTGACCTTCATTTTACTCAGCTCTGCTGTTTGGATAGTAGTACCAACTTCGTTGTGCTTTCCTGAAGGTAAAATTATCATATAAAGTACAGCACAGCCCGGAGCACACTGTGAGGTGTCAATACCTGCTGCACTCTTCTCCTTCTCCCAACCCCTCTCCATTTGTCAGAAATTGAGTGCTTGCTTTCTCAGTTTTGGCATAGGAATCCTGTGGCCCTACTTTTACCCTGAAATCCATGTTGCATACCCTGGAAAACGTGCCACCTAATGCCTTGCTTTTATCTATATAAAAAGGAGAGTGAAATATTTGTCATCATCCTGCTGGTTCTGAGTTTCCCTATGGAGGGGGACATTGGGAGATCCAGGATAGAGTATTTGACATCTTGGTTTAGATGTAGAAGGTAAGACCACAGGCAAGATGCTGAAAAAAGACTGTGATATACAAAAAGGGTTAAGAGTCCCTCGATGAGAAGTAAACAGGACTTTGGGAATCTCTGAGACAGGGGAATGGAGAGGGGAAAATGTAAGAGAAAAGAAGACACCTAGGAAAAATTGCCAGGCATGAAGCAAAGTTCTTCTTGAAAATGTGACCCAATTGTCTAATATCCAATTTTAAGTGGTTTTCAGCACTGTTTAAATAAACGCAACAAACACCAGTTTGTTGAAAGTAAGTTGGTATGCAAAATCCTTGGAACAGTTCCTGGAGTATATTATTATAATTATTATTACAGGCATACCTCATTTTATTATGCTTCATATTATTAAAATACAAATTGAAGTTTTGTAGCAACCCTACATTGAGCAAACATACCAGAGCCATTTTTACATAGCATACACTCATTTTGTGTCTCTGTGTCACATTTTGGTAATTCTTGCAATATTTCAAACTTTTTCATTATTAGTATATCTGTTGTGGTGATCTGTGATCAGACATCTTTGATGTTACTATTGTAACTGTTTGAGGGCACAAAACTACACCCATATGAACTTAATTGACCAATGCTGTGTGTATTCTGACTGCTCCACTAACTGACCATTGCCCCGTCTCTCTCTCTCTCTCTTTCTCTCTCTGTCTCTGTCTCTCTCTCTCTCTCTCTCTCTCTTTAGGCCTCCCTATTCCTTGAGGCACAATAATATTGAAATTAGGTCAATTGATAGCCCTAAATGGCCTCTAAGTGTTCAAGTGAAAGGAAGAATCTCTCATTTTAAATCAAAAGCTAGAAATGATTTAACTGTGTGCAGAAGTCCTGTCCAAAGCTGAATTAGGCTAAATGCTAGGCCTCTTTGCCAAATGGTTAGCCAAGTTGTGAATGCAAAGGAAAAGTTTCTGAAGGAAATTAGAAGTCCTACTCCGGTGAACACAGAAATGATAAGAAAGCAAAACAGGCTTATTGCTGAAATGGAGAAAGTTGGGGTGGGCTAGATAGAAGATCAAACCAGCTACAACATTTCCTTAAGCCAAAGCCTAATCCAGAGCAAGGCTCTAACTCTCTTCAATTCTAGGAAGACTAAGAGAGAGGAGACAGCTTCAGAAGAAAAGACTGAAGCTAGCAGAAGGTAGTTCATGATGTTTAAGGAAAGAAACTGCCTTCATCACATGAAAGTGCAAGGCAAAGCAGCAAGAGTTGATGTAGAAGCTACATCAAGTGATTCAGAAAGTCTAGGAAATATAATTGATGAAGGTGGCTGCATTAAAAAACAGACTTTTCATGTAGGTAAAATACATCAGAACAAAGTGCCATCTAGGACTTTCATTAATAGGGAGGAGAAGTCAATGCCTGGCTTCAATGCTTCAAAGGACAGGCTGACTTTCCTATAAGAGGCTAATGGAGCTGGTGACTTTAAGTTGAAGCCAATGCTCATTACCATTCTGAAAATGCTAGAGACCTTCAGAATTATGTTAGATTTGTTCTGCTTGTGTTCTATAATGGAAAAGCAAAGCCTGGATGACAGCACAGTTGTTTACAGCATGATTTACTGAATATTTTAAGCCCACTATTGAGACCTACTGTTCAGAAAAAAGAAAGATGCCTTTTAAAATCTCACTGCTCACTGACAATGTACTTAGTCACCCAAGAGCTTTGATGGAGATGCACAAGGCTAATGTTGTTTTCATGCCTTCATTCTTTAGCACACAGACCAAGGAGTAATTTTGACTTTGAAGTCTTATTATTTAAGAAATACATTTTGCAAAGCTGTAGCTGACACAAATAGTGATTTCTCTGATGGATCTGGGCAAAGTAATTTGAACATCTTTTGGAGAGCATTCACTATGCTAGATCTCCATTCCTGATTCGTGGAGGAGGTCAAAACATCAACATTAATGGAAATTTGGAAGAAGTTGATCCTAACTCTCATAAATGACTTTGAGAGGTTCAAGACTTCAATGCAGGAAAGTAACTGCAGGTATAGTAGAAATAGCAAGATAACTAGAATATAAGAATGAAGATGTGACTTGAATTGTTGCAATATCATGAAAAAACTTGAATGAGTAAGTTGCTCTTATGGATGAGCAAAGAAAGTGATTTCTTGAGATGGAGTCTACTTCTGGTATAGATGCTGTGAACATTGCTGAAATGGTAAAAAAAGATTTAGACTATTACATACACTTAGTTGATAAAGCAGCAGCAGGGTTTGAGAGAATTGACTCCACTTTTAAAAGAAGTTCTATTGTGAGTAAAATGTTATCAAACAGTGTCACATGTTGCAGAGAAATCTTCCATGAAAGGAAGTCAATTCATGCAGCAAGTTTCATTGTCTTCAGGAATTGCCACGCTCACTCCAACCTTTAGCAACCATCACTCTGATCAGTCAACAGCTAACAACACTGAGGCAAGACCCTGCACTAGCAAAAAGGTGATGACTTGCTGAAGGCCCAGATAATCATTACATTTTTTTTCTTTCTGACAGTCTCACTCTGTCACCCAAGCTGGAGTCCAGTGGTGCGATCTCGGCTCACTGCAACCTCCACCTCCCGGGTTCAAACAATTCTCCCTGTCTCAGCCTCCTAAGTAGCTGGGATTACAGGCACCTACCACCATGCCTGGCTAATTTTTGTATTTTTAGTAGAGATGGGGTTTCGCCATGTTGGCCAGGTTGGTCTTGAACTCCTGACCTCAGGTGATTCACCCGCCTCAGCCTCCCAAAGTGCTGGGATTACAGCGTGAGCCACCATGCCTGGCCGTACGTTGTATTTTTAGACACAATGCTTCAGTGGAGGAAGTAACTGCAGATGAAGAGGAAGTAGCAAGATAACTAGAATTATAAGTGTTACCTGAAGATGGGACTTGAATCACATAATCTATGAAATATGTTATTGCACACTTAATAGACTGCAGTATAGGGTAAACATAACCTTTAAAAGTACTGGGAAACCAAAGAATTTGTGTGACTCACAGTGTTGTGATTCTTGCTTTACGGTGGTGATCTGAACCAAACCTGTAATATCTCTGAGATATGCCAGTATTAATATTAATATTATTGTTATTATCATCATCATCCAGACTTCTCTTGGGCACATGGTATTTTCAGGAGTGAAAGCATTGAGAGAGTAACAGTGTCCAAAATGGAATGGTGTTGTGTGAAAAAATAGATTAAACATTAAGGAGCTAATTCAGTGGAAGCAGGAACTGAGAGTCCAAACTGCTTGGAAAAATCAAGACATCCTTAACTCCCAACCCAAGGGTGTCTGAAGAATTAAAAGGGATGATGGCTAGGAGTCTAAACCACGTTCTCTCTAGTCTCCAAAGGTAAGGTGATGGGGGCTAAAATCAGGTCATATTATAGATCACTTACTCTCAAGGCTAAAGCCAAATGCCCAGTGCTACATGATTTGGCCTCTGTGATCTGATCCCCTGCGTGTTTGCAGTTATCTCCCCATCATGTCCCAGACACACCCTCTCTAAGCTCCCTATGGTTTTTTTTTTTTTTTTTGTCATATAGAGAGATCTGCTACCTCTGCATGTTGATCTAGACCATCAATCTCCTTTTGCTACTACCACCAGAAATCCAGAAATGACTTTCTTTCTTCTCTCTGCCCATCCAAACCTTATATTTTCTCCAGCCCAGCCCATGCTCCAGCTCTCTCAAGAAGTCTTTGCTACTTCCTCAATCGAAGACTAATTTCCCCTCTCTGTATTTCCTAAAATGTCTGATTCTACTTCCTCTGATCCTGAATGGGACACAATGATGTACCCTCCCAACCACCCCCACCACCTTCCACTCCCTGCACACACACATATGAATGTGGAGGGATCCATTCTTCTGAGGTTGTACTTGGGTTTTAATCCTCTGGCATTAGGAAACTGTATTATGGGAATCCTGATATGGGGACCCAGATGTAATTTTATATGTTTGAGGACAGATGTTGGCAAGTTTTTTTCTGTAAAGGATCACATATTCAATATTTTAGGCTTCGTGGGCCACCTGTAGCGTCCATGGCAATTTTTCATCTCTGCCCTATTAGTGTAAATATAGCTATAGACAGTACAAACACAATGAGTTGTTGTCAGTAAAACTTTGTTTACCAAAACAGCCTGCATCTGTCTGTAGTTTGCCAACCCCTGTTTTAGAAGATGATGCTACCCAAAAGGGGAAATATCCCTTCACCCAACCCAACCCCATTAGAAACCCCATCCTCAACCTGACCATCTTTTGATTTTTCTTATTTCAGTCTTGATATACTTCAAATTGATTTTAAAAATCTACTTAAATTCAAAATAGACTTAAAAAAATACTTGTTCATACCCATGAGGATAACTACTATCAAAAACAGAAGAAGAAGAAGAAGAAGAAGAAGAAGAAGAAGAAGAAGAAGAAGAAGAAGAAGAA
>NW_012121820.1:13653393-13703631 GCF_000951035.1 Colobus angolensis palliatus
AGAAGGAGGAGGAGGGAGGAGGAGGGAGGAGGAGGAAGAGAATAACAAATGTTGGAGAAAATGTGGAGAAATTGGAACCCATTTGCACCGTTGGTAGGAATGTAAAATTGTGCAGCTATGGAAAAACCATAGAGTGGTTCCTCAAACAATTAAAAATAGAATGACCACATGATTCACAAATTTCACTTCTGGGTATATATTCAAAAGATTTGAAAGCAGAGTCTCAAAGATATATGTGTTCAGCCATGTTCACATGTTTATAGCAGCATTACTTACAATAGCTAAAAGGTAGAAGCAACTCAAGTGTCCATCAATAGATGAATGAGAAGCTCAAATTGGTCTACACATGCAGTGGCATATTATTCAACTGAAAAATCAAAGGAAATTCCCCATTTGTGACAAAATGGATGACCCTGGAGGACATTATACTAAGTGAAATTAGCCAGTCACAGAATTACAAAACTGTATGACTTACTATATGAGGTCATAGAATAGTCAAATTTATACAAACAGAAAGTGAAATGGGGGTTCTCAGGAGCTGGGGGGAGGGAAAAATGGGAAACCATTGTTTCACAGGTACAGAGTTTCAGTTTTGCAAGAGGAAAAACGTTCTGGAGCGTGATTGAACAACATTATGAATATTCTTAACATTACTGAATTGTGCACTTAAAAAGGGCTAAGATGGTAAGCTTTTATGGTAATCTTTTATGTATATGTTACCACAATTTTTTAAAAGCAAAGTTGATTGCATTACAATTTTTAGAGGAAAACTAATAGATTGATTTAGTTCCTCTCTACTTTGAACAGGTTCCCTCTGAGACCACGGCTCAGGTAGTATAGAGGGGCATAGAGGGGACCGAGGCACTTAGGATGGTTACCTGCACTGGAGCAACCAGATAGGAATAGTTTTCCCCCATCAGACTTTCTATAGACAGACAGACTGTCCTGTCAGCCTCGTGCAGTATAGTAATTGCTCCCACTCAGTGGGTGGTGCTGCCCGAGGAGAGTGGCCAAGGAGTCACTGTGGGATCTGTCATGTCCTATAGCCCTGCGCTGGGGTTGCACAAGTGTCCTCTCCCGCTTAAGTTATTTATATAGGTGGTTGAAAATGCTTTGCTTGTACAAACTAGAAACTATTAGATTAGGCCAGCAGAGACATCCAGAGGCAATCTTTTAACAAAGTGAGTGGGATTCAAAGTAGGCATGAAAAGCAAATATTATTTCATTGGGAGTCGATTAGAGGGAGCTCTGCAGATGAGCAGTAACTGCTTTGTTAATTTAGCTGGGGGAGGTGAGTAGGGACAGGTAGGCACCAGCTGGGTTGGAAGGTGAGCAGCCTGGGTCGAGATGGTAATTCAGGGGTAGGTGAATGCATCAGGCACCACTCCACACATGCTCCCCCTCCTCCTTATTTAAAGTACATGATGGAGCTTAGCAGCTGAGAAGCCTCAGTTTGCTCTAAAATTTCTCATTTTAATTCAGGCAAACACTCTGTAAATTCAATGTATCGGAAAGCAAACATTGAGGCTAAGTAAGAAGGTCCATTAGATGGAGTGCTTAGTTATAGGGCCTGAGCGTGTAAGGGGGTGGACGGGGAGGCACAGAAGGAGAGGCTGAGCTGCAATACGAGTGTGGAATGTGGGCTCCAAGAAAGAGGATCTGAGGAACGTGGGCCCTACAAAGGGTGTGATGCAGAGTGGAGAGAAAAGGGAGATTTGGAGATTACAGAGAGTAGGTCAGTTTAGAAAAGGCTGGGTTAGGAGACACTCGGAACTTCTAGTGAAAAGAGAATTGGAAATGAGGCTTCAGATGAAGTTTGATAATTGGGGCTTGGGAGAGAGGGTCTCTGAAAGAATGAGGGAGGATCAGAAGAAGACATTAATTTGCAAACTTCTGGGTACATAGTAGTAGTGGCTACCTTCTCAGTCAAATTCTAAGGCGTGAGGTCCAGGGATGGATTGGGGAATTTGGATGATGGCTCCTTTACACTGTTTTGCAGTAGGGCTACTAGGAATTTTATGAAAATGTCAAACTGATCCAAAGATGGCTGAATTGCCACCAAAAATCCCAGGCATCAGAGTGTTCAGAAAAAAAAAATGGTACTCAGGAGCTCCTGGGTGTTCTGTCTCCTAAGGAGGCCCACAGGAAAGAAGAGGGTCTTTACCCATGGAGGTGGTGTGTATGGTGGTTAAGGCTGTGGGTTCTGGAAAGTGAACAATGTGGATTCAAGTTCCACCTTGATCATATACTAACTGGGTGAACTTGGAAAAGTCAATTACCATTACCCTCTTTGAGTCCAGTTTATAAGCCTATAGAATGCGAATAATTATACTTCCTTGGAGGTAATGGTAATACTTCCTTCATATGAAGACAAAATGTGATAATGCAGGTATGTTTAGCATGATGTCTGGCACAAAGAGAGTGATAGATTAAACATATATTTTTAAAAATTGATGTTATGAGAATAATTCTCAAAAACAATGACTCCAAATCACCCACAGGTGCTCTCTGTATTTGTGAGCAAAAGTTCTAAAGAAAGGTGAAGACTGTCCACAGTGTGACTGGGCTGGAAATACGGAATTCCATATTTTTTCCCCCTTTTCACAATAGTTCTGAAATCTTTTACCATAAAGTTTCCATGGTTATTTGTTATTCGATGTTCTTCATGTGATTTTTATAGAAAGGGAAATAGCCAGGTATAATGATCAGCCACTGGAGTCTCTCTTGGATCCTATTAATGTCAGCACTTTTGCTTTTCAGTAAAGTTAAAGATTCGTTAAGGTGATCTTCTCAACATCCCCTTCCAACTTCAAGGTTTTTGGAAGAGATATTGGAAGTGTCTTAAATCATTAGCACAAGAGAATGAGAAACACAGTTGATAATGGCAATAACCACCATTTACTTAGCCCTTTTCATGTGTCACACTGATAATTAACTCTTTTACGAGGCTGTCCTCAGTTAGAGATCATCACAGCCCTTTAAGGTAGAGACTATTTTTATCACTGTACAATGGAAAAAGAAACTGAGCCCAATGGAAGGTCATACTTGGCTCAGGATTATATATCTGCTATGTGTCAAGGCTGAGATTTGAATATGTTTAACCAAATCTGAAGTCAAATTTCTTGATCTTAACCACTCCATGAACCTGATGACTACCATCCTCAAACTCCATAATTAGAGGCCAAAATGTAGACAAATCACAAGAGCCTTTGTTGTTAGGTGGGAGCCTGGTTTCTTAGGAAAAGATGATAATTAATCTCTTGTGATAAAGGGAAAGGCAGATTTGATTTTTGCCCGAAATGAAGTTGTCCTAATTGTTACTCATATACACTGCTTTGGACCCTTAATCAATGATGTTAGCAGTTTCCAATGTTAATTTAATTAGTACAAGAGAACCTGCTGGTGGAAATATTGGATAATTAGTGTCTTATGTAATGGCTTATGAAGTACCATGTAAAAGAACTCCAATAATCACAAATTCTCAGCAGAACTTTTATCAAAGCAAAATATTTAAGTGGTTAAATCCTTGATTGAATGCCAGTCTGATAAAACTTTGGTTAGGGCATCAAAATTACCATTCCTATTGCATTGCTCTGGTTTCCAAAAGGTAAAAGGTGAAAGAGTCACATATCTGGTTCTTCTAGAAAAACATTTCCATGGGTGACCTTGGAAACATAGGGATTTTTTTCAGAGGTGAGACTTCAGTGACAGTGAAGATCTAAGGGTAATTCACTCGGATTCCAGCTCCAGGGGAAATATAGAACCCATATTGTTTGGTCTTCGATAACTCTATGGGGAGGAATTTTGCATAGAGAAATTTTCAGGTAAATTCTGATAAGCATACAGCTTATATAACTAAGAGGGGTCTGGGTCACTCCCAGTGTATGAATGAGTAGGATTGATTTACAGAGTATGTTCCATGTCTTAGAGAGAATGGCTTGACTTGTTCTGATGGCAAGGGTTTATAGTCATTGCAGAGAATGTCAAAGTAGGAATTTAAAATAATTCCTGGGCCATGTTTTGTGGGCCACACATAATTCCTAAGCAGATAGGTAAAGACTCATTATGAAGCCTGATTATACTGGTCACAGGTAAAGTCCCTGCCTACACAAACACCTGATAAAGCATGTGCCACCTTAGACTCTGGTGTATGTAAAGGAAATAACCTTAAACTAGGCCATCTAAGCCAAATGAACTTCAATTTTTAGAGACCAGAGACTATGAGAGAGAGAAAATACTGCATGTGTATTGGCCAGCATGATGCTTCCCTCCTTGCCCTGTGGATTCAGAGTGCAGAGAGGCCTGGCTTTGGATACTCTAGAGCCTGTTATGAGGTATATTTTACCAAAAATTTAGAACCCCAATCTTCTATTGGAGTTATATGCTGTAGCTATGCCCTAGGGTTGGCTTATATAAATGCCTTCCTGTGTTAGAAAGCTCAAGCTTGGAGATCAGAATTTCAGATTCAATGACTTCAATGTTAATGAACATTGGCATTTAAAATCCAAAATATTCTAAAATAAACTCAACTTTTTTTTTTCTTTAAAACTGCATTTCCTCTTAAATTCTTTTTGTTGATGGGGTAGTGGCTATACCATCTATCCAATACCACAGCTAGAAATCAATGAATTATTTTTTACTTCTTCTCTCCTTTACTTACCACTTACGTGGTGAGTAACATCTGTAGAATTTGTTTCTTATATTCTTTTTGTCCATCAGTAACATCACTGATTCATTTAGTCTTCATCAGCTCTTGCCTGGTTATAAAATGGTTTCAGAGCCAGATGGGATACCAGCCCTGTCTCTCCAACCCCCATCTGGCCTCTTCACACTCACTGGAGTCAACAATCTGAAACATAAATATGACCTTGTCATTACCATTTCATCTCCTTAATGAGTTTTCATGACCTACGAGATGAAGTCCAAAATGTTTGGCAAAGCATTTATGACCCTTCATAACTTGGCCCATGCTTAAACCTCTAACATCTTACGACCTCAAATGTATGCCCCACCTTCATGTTATTAATTAACTATGCATGGCATTCAGATTTTTTGTTACTGGGACTTTTCTCTTTTCTTCCTTTTTTCTTTTTCTTCTCTCTGTTTTTCCTCTTTAGGCATACATTTTTCTCTTCTACTCACATGACCTCCAGGAAGTCAACCCTCACCAAACTTTCCCCATCCCAAACCCAGGTAGATGTTCCCATGGATGTTTTCTTAAAATACTATAAATAGATGTCCCCATTACAAAATTATCTTTTAACTTTCTGATTAATGTGTCTGAATCTCCTTATAGACTGAGCTCATTGTAGCCAGAAACCATGCCTTATGTTTTTAATCTTGAACACCTAGGACAGAGCCAAGCAATTAGCAGATACACACCATATGTTTATTTCACACATAAATTAATGAATATTACTGAATAATTTATCCAAGGCCAAAAGAAGAACTTAAACCGTCCCTCTGTCTTCATATTTAAAATTGCATTATTTTTATTGCACCTATTATCTTGTTTAAATATCAAGCTCTGCCTTGATTTTTGCCTTTAGAATTTGATCATGTGTGAGCATTTTCACCAGCCACTAATGAATATGAAATAAAGAGACTTTTAAGAACAAGCACACACATTAAACACTGCTGAGGAAGGTTAGTGCTGATAGGCTATCAATAAGGAGACTGATAAAGAATGTACTTTACAAAAAAATATATATTCCAGAGGATAGTCTGAGAAGTAAGAAGCAATACTGAACAAATAAAATTATAAATATACATGTCAGTATAAACCAATAAAATATATGCACACAAATATGACTATCCCATGAAATAACTATAAAATAATGCTCAATTTGGAGGTTTAAAAAGACAAGGTTTAAATAGTGGGCAAGAATAGCATTTAATCTGAAAGAACTAAAGCTGAATTCTAACTGTTTTACTATTATTTTATTAGTTACAGGATTTAATATATTGATTATCTTTAATATTTATGTACTTAAATATATCTAACTAAATATAATTCAAATATATTTGAAATGTAAAACTTCAAGGGTAACCATTAAAGCCCTATAGATAATGTTCATAAATTCTAAACCAGTAGGTAAACATAGAAGGAAGAAAAAACATACAGTAAAATGCAAAAGACATAAAAGCCAATACAATGAAAAAGACGAAAAAACAAAGGAAAATAGAAAAAGTGAATCAGTAAGAAATCAAACTGGTAGAAAAAGTTCAAATATGACAAGAATTTCAATGAAATAAATATATTAAGCATTTATGTTAAAATGGACATTTTAAGATTGGATGTTTAAGAAAAACTCCAACTATGTACTACTTCCAAGAGACACAACTGAAACTTGACGACACATAATTGTTTCAAGTAAAGTAGATTGACCCCCACCAAAAAAAAACCTAGAGTACTTACATTAATATAAGACAAAATAGAGTTTAAAACAAAACATATTATGAAAAACAGAAAAGTTTATACTATAATGAGAAATGATTCAAATCACTAGTAAGTATAATAATTCTAAACTAGTGCACACATAATAAAAGATCCTCAAATATATGCAAGAAAATTGATGAGATTTGACAAAGAAATAGTCAAGCCAATCACTGTAATGGAATATTTCAACTCAATTTTTGATAGGTAAAATGAACAAAAACCTTAATATAAATATATAATTTTAAAAATTAGGACAATAAACATCTGTTAATGTTCACAGCTAACTAGGGAATAAGAATTTTTCTCAAGCCCACAGGAAATATTTATTAAAAGGTACTATACCATAAGACAATTCTAAAACATTTCAAAAAATTGATATCTAACATAATTTTTCTAGAAAAAACAGAATCATATTAAAAGGCGGTAATAAGATATAAACTTTAAAACACACTTATTAATGTATGTATCAATAAGAAAATCATTTTAAAAATATGAAATTACTTAGAATGCTAAATGTCAAAATTGTGAGATGTAGCAACATTTGCTAGTATTACATTTTTTTGGTAAGAAAAATTTAACATAAATAACCTTAATATTTAGCTCAACAAGTTACAAAAGAAACAATAGAGTCAAATTAAATGAAGCAGCAAGAAGATGAACATACGGAAGAAATAAATGAAACTGAAAACAAATACAGAACTGAGAATATGACAAAACCAAAGATTCGCTCTATGACAAAGCTAATAAGAATTCAAATTTCTGGTAAAGACAAAGAAAAAGAGAGAGAAAACACAAATGAACACTATTACTAAATAGTAGAGGGGAGAACACTATACATGCAGAAGAGATTAAAGAGAGGTCATAAAATACTGTAAGTAGCTGCACGCCAATACACCAAAAAACATAAAAAAAAAAAATTCCTAGGAATATATAACAACAAAATTGACCTAAGAAGAAGTAAGAAATCTTTAATTAGACCATAACTATTAACATAAGACTATTAAAGTAATTGAAGATAAGTTAAAAATCTTTTCATGATGAAAATCCCTGACTCTGATGATTTTAGAGGTGATATTCACCAATCTTTCCAGGAACAGATAATTCCAATCTTATGCAAAGTCTTAGAGAGAAACAGAGGAGGATTTCTTAGCTCATTTTTTAAAGCTGATATTACCTTTATACCAAAGTCAGTAGAAGATAACGTCATTCATGCACAAGAATGCAGATTTTAGCAAACAGAATCTAGCAGTGGTTAAATAATGTAGTTCATAGAAAAAAATGGCTGTTTCCTTATTCTAGGAATGTAAAATGGTTTAACATGTTAGCATATCAGTACATGTAACCCATGTAAGTACATGGATCAGTGCCTTTACAAATAGGGATAGAACTTCCTCACCTTGATATAGGTAATCTATTCATAGCAATTTTATGTTTAAATAATTAATATCTTTTTATTTTATATTTCAGAATAAAATAAAAATACTGAAAACCACCAAAGATGTACAACTTAATGACCTTTTTTTAATGAGGAAAACATCCTTGTAATCAATCACCACCCCTAGTTCAAGAAAGATAACTTTGCTAGCCATCATAGAAGCCCCACCATGTGCCTTGCTTCTATAACAGCCCTTGCTCTCCTCTCAATGATAATCCTTATTCTAATTTTTATCACTATCTACATCTTTACTCCTTGCTACAGTTATCTCATACTGGACACTTTGGTTTAAAGAAAACATATAATACATCATTTAACTTTTTAAAATCTCTAGGTCCCCCTGCATCTTTTCCTTTCTTTATAACTTATCTCTAGAAGAGCCCAGGGCCTTTAACCTATAGAATTATTCATAGCCTGGATTTTGCTGAGTGCATCCTCATGGTGTAGCTCAACATTTTCCTTATCTTTTGCATTTCCTGTGTATTGGCAGCTGGATACAGAGATTTAAGTCCAATCTCTTTGGCAGGAAAGATTCTAGGGGGTTATTTTTTTTTTACTGGGAGTCACATAATGTCTGTTCTCTCTTTACTGTGATGTTAAAGGTCACAGATGTCCCATGCCTTTATTCATTACCTTATTACAGATTGAACAATAAACTGTTCTACTTCCATCCTTGGATTTTCTTTTGTTAGTTGAAGTAACTTTCTTAATGGTCAAGTATGACAGTCATTTTCTTTGGACCAGGAAAAGATAAGAAGTTCAATGTCATCACTTATATTCAACATGGCTCTGGGGTCCTAGCCAGGGCAGTAAGACAAGGAAGAGAAATTAAGACATAAAAACTCAAAAGGAAGGTACCAAGCTAGCATCACCTGCAGATGATATCATTGTTTACTTAGAAAATCAAAATAATCCACGAATTATTAGAACTAATAAGAGAGTTGATAAAAAGTTGGCTTTCAAATAAAAAATAAATATTGTTTTCTTCTCTATACACCAACAGGAAACCATTGGAATATGTAAGTTTTAAAACTGTCATTCACCATTAAAATTAGAAGTCAACTCAAAATATGTCACATAGAAATAAATACAACAAATGTGTATACTATGTCGGGAAAAGTCTAGGAGTTTATTGAAATAACTAAAAATAGACAAGATGGAGAGTCATACTATGTTTCCAGATCGGAAGAGCCAGTGTCAGAAATATCAATTTTTCTTAAAGTAAATCTAGAAATATTCTTATTAAATCTAATGGGATTTGTCATGGAATTTGGCAAACTACAAGATTTATTTTGAAGAGCAAAGGGTCAAAGCAAGGCAAATTCTTGAACAAGAATAAGATAAGAGGGTTTGCTTTTTCAAATACAAATATGAAACCATAGTAATTAAGGTAGTATAATATTTGTTCAGGGACAGACAATTTGGCTGGTCGAACAAAACAAGATTCCAGAAACAGACCCACACACATACAGAAAGTTGATTTGTGAGAAAGGAAGTATCCTGTACCCTTGAGAAAGAGAAGAGCAATTCAATAAGTGTGCTGAGACATTTACTATACCTATCAGGATAGGATAGGTTATGATTAGGAAACAACCCTCACATTTCAGTGGCATAAAAAAACAAAGTCTTACTCAGACTATATGTCCAACCTGAGTTGCTGGGAAGTGGATTGGATTCTAGTCTTTGTAGATGTCACACAGGGTCACAGGTTGATGGAAGATTTAACTTTTTTTTGACACTAACATCTTGACATAAGCCTTCAGGGTTCTCCATGCAGCAGTAAAACAAGGCTGGAGAGCTCAACACTGGCAATTATTATGTTCTTTCTTCCAGAAGTGACAACATCACTTTGATTTAGTTTACCATTGTGTAGAAAATAATTTCTTAAACTAAAATATAACACAAGTACATGTATACATATGTGCTAAAATTGTATATTCATATGCTTGTATACCTATGGATACTTCTGGTATACCTATGTGCCTACCTGTGGTGTATACCTATTATACACACACACACACACACACACACACACATACACACACACACATATGCCAGCATGGGTATGATAAACACAAAATTCAGGATAGGTGTTCATTCATGGATGGAAGGCAGTGGTGGGGGTGGGGACAAACCTTTCAATAAATGCAAATTATTAGTAATATTCTTGTTCTTATTTTAGGTTAGTAAGTTAATAGGTATTAGTTTTATGATTATGCTTAATAACATAAAATATTAGTATATTAGTATTTTACATTAAGCATTATATTAAATATATTATATATAGTAAAAAGTCAAAAAATAATAAAGCTTAAAATTTACAAACAAAAGAAGAAGGATGGGCAGTGGATGTGGTAAGTAGCAAGGTAGGAGAGGCCCTGCATCAGAGATGGCAAGGAGGGTTCACATTTCCTCTTGAGGGGAATTCAGGGTCTGAGATAGCTGCGGAAGGGAGGTGAAGGTGGGATTGGGGTGGGGGAAAGTGCTATGCTTGATTAGTGATGTCTGCATGGGCATGGAGATGAGAGTGATAGACCTGTACAGCAGGCTTACCATTCCTGCTCTAAATTATTTATTCCAGTGGAACAGGATTTTGTCCTTATTGAGGGCATGAGGAGGGCTTGAGACTGTTGAAAACACAGAGCTGGATTTTTTTACTTTCCTTGGAAATCAGGGCCCTGAACAGCTTTACTAAAGCCAGTACATTGGCAGTGGTTTTGTCTGCCAAGAGAGACAAATTAGTCACAGATAAGCATGTCCCATGAGAAATAGAAATTCATGGCCAGGAACCCATCTTCATTTGGGGTTTTCTCTGTGAAAACCTGGGACTCATGGACTTCTGTGTCTCGGTCTCAAGCCCCTTGGTCTGCAGATTCCTCCCAACTCCATTAAGGGAAAATAAGAAGGCAAAAAAAGAAATCTTGGGAGAAAAGGAAGGGTAAGAAAAGGGAAAGGGAGTCAGATATTGCAAGGGCAGAAAAAAAAAAAAGAAAAGGAAAAAAGAAGGGAGAAGTGGTCTTGAAGTTTAAAAGAATGTATAAAAAATAAAAAATAACTGACCTGGGAGAAGGGTATAGGAAAGGAGAGCGTGCAGAGGAATTATTGATTAGATCCCTTGGGGTGACATATATCAGCTCTTGATTAGATGTGAAACGTTGACAGGCCTGAATTGCTTACAACTAATTAATGGCTGTGAGGGTCTTTGAAATCCTGGGATGAAAGCAAAAGGCTTTGTCTAGAAAAACAAATGGCATCCACAATTTAAACTTTATACTGTTCCTATGGACTCTAGATGCTAAACAGAAGAACCTGCCCTGTCCTCATCCTGGGACACTGTTAGTAGATCACTCCTAAGGGTGGCGATTGCTTTCCTCTTCTGTCCTTATGTCTGTGCAAACTCCTAAGACTCCTGGGAAAACTCAGCTCTGCCTGCCTCATTGAGAAGCCGGGAGTCCTCGGCAGGCAGGGTCATTGAGGCTCCAATATCAGATCTCATTCTGTTGAGGATATCTTATTTATTCTGGTTTCAATTTATTGTTTTTAGCTGTTATTGTTTCTAAGCTTAGGTTCTTCCCTGTTCCAGTTGGAATACTACCTACTTCAGCCAGTGGAAAGTATTGTGGGCCTTAATGTAGCTCTGGCACTTTAGCTGGTGGGTGGAACATGCGCTGCCAATCCATTGCCAGGTTAATAGCTTGTGATCGCCTTTTCCAGAGAGCTTTTCCAGACCAATGGCTTAACTACCCCCTCTCCCTCCCAGTTCACTGGCAGGGTGAGTAAGTGCTGCTTTCTCCTCAAACTAGTGAACAGAGGCATCCCAGACCCAGCCAGGACTTTCATTTTCCTCTTGTTATGAGTTGTGACTAACCCAAATAGCTACAGAACAATGTGGAGGGGGTTCCCCTCCATTTCAGCGCTCCACTTTCTGCTTTTGCGCACACCAATCTGAAAACAGCATCCTCAGGGAAATTCAGAGGTGAATTGATCTGCAGTTGAGGCAGGGCAAGGCAATGGGTTAGCTTTTATTTTCTGGAGGAAATTAGTGAGAACTATAGCTATTTTCACAAAGGGCACACATCAGGCAGGGAAATGCAGGTGTAGACAATAAAGCAAGGATAAAAGGGAACCCTTTGCATGCGTTCCTGAATCCAAGTGAGAGAAGATCCTGATGAGGAAGAGACAGGCCAGTTGGGGGCCTATTCAGATGGTGGAGAACCTCACCCACACATGGTGAAAACTGTACACGTCTGTATGACTTTGCATACAACCAGGGAAATTGACACATCTCTGTGTAACTTCACATGTACTTGCAGAAACTTCAACACAGTTGGAGAAACTGTGTAAACCTGGAGAACTGTGAGTGCAGTTGGGTAATCTCCACAGCCAAGAGCAGAAACACAAGGCTACTCAGCAAAGATGTACCAAGTGCTGCTCAACAAAGGCAAAGATGCTTTTTCACAAATGGCTGAAAGGAGGCACATGTCTGTGCGGATTATGAAAGAATCTGACACATCTATATTGCAGAATTCAAGACAGAGCCTCTCGAACTTTCTTGCACATTACTATCACCTGGGGAGGGTGTTTAACATGCAGGTGCTAGAATACCACTATGAACTACCAAAGCTGATCTTTCACTTTGGGGCCCAGAGAAGTGCATTTATAATACAACTCTTTCAGAGAAGCAAATGTGCAACAAGATTTGATGAACTAATTCAGGGAATGGTGTCAGTTTTGAGGACAATAACTTCTTCTCTTTTCTCCAAGTGATTCTGAACTTGCTGAAAGGATCATGATGCTAAAATTAGAGAAAACTCTGTAGAGATTGTATCTCTGATGCCCCTGCAGTTTGTTTCGGGGGGGGGGTCAGATTCCCTGATCTCTCATTTGCTGATCTCCCTAAGCGCTCTCCCTAGGAAATGATCTCCTGGTGGACATAACAAAAGAAACCTCAAATCAAACGTTCATATAGCTAGACATATTTGTTGGCTTACTCATTGTTTTTTCCCACTAGACGTTGAGCTTATATTGTCACTGGCTGGAGGAAGTGCACTCTCTTCATGCCTGTCTCCATGATGCTTGGCAAATAATGTATTGGTTGGAATAGTCTGACTAGAGAGGTTTAAGTAAAGAAGAAAATAATATCCACGGAACAACCCTGTGCAGAGTCCACATGCCTTTTTTTTAACAGAAATTATTTCGTTTCACTCTTTCAACATCATTTGAAAATCTATGGCTACTATTCTCATTTTATGTTAAATAAAGTTTAGCTCTAATGTTGTTACCCCATGTTCCCATTATCTTACAAGAGATAGGTCTAGGGTTTGATTCCTGGCCTGCTGGATGTCAATATTTACAATTGCTCACCATTAACTCTTCGAGTCACTGACACATCAATGAAAAAAATAACAAAACACTTCACTGTTGTTCATCTCCTTTTCATTTAGGAAGACAAAAAACAGAAGCAAGTTTGATTCAACCTTTCTTTAAAGCTTCCCTGGCATCTCAGGAGTGAGCTTCAGATATCATGGGGGAGAAACTGATCAACGCAAATAAACATTTATCTTCCCAGCATGTCATACCATTTCATTTCACACTCTACTAATAGGGTGCCTCTATTCTGGGAATGAAAGATTTACAAAAATGAATATATAATTTAAAAATTGAATTTACAGTAACATCTAGCATTTGTTACCTTCCCAAAGTGCTTTTGCATACAGCCTCTCATTTAGAGTATCCACTAAGTGGATTCAGATAATGCAGTTTGCCAATGCAAAAGCAAAGGGATGATTTTGTAAATATTCAAATACACTCAAGTTTCTGGAAAAAAGAAAAAAGAGTGACATGCTTACTCCTCGACTTGTGATTTCACCATTGAGAGCCTTCTTTGTGCAGGCCCTATAATTTCCATAAGTCTCATTTAATTTTTGCAACTACTTGGTGACATGGGTATTTTTATGCAACCCTCAGGTCACTATCACTGTGAGGTGTCAAACTTTAATTAGATCTTACTCTGAGCTTCTAGGAAAACATACTTTACTTAAAAGGCAGAGACCCCCATCACTCACCATCGGCATCTACACGAGCCTTACATGCACATTTAAGATGGAGTCATAAAACCAGCTATAAACAAGGGAGGAAAACACAAACAGAGCTTTCAATTCAGCGTCTTATCAGTGTCCACTTGCATTGGGTGGACGAATATCTTTCAAAAACACAATAAACGGAATGGAAATGAATATATTGTGAGTCTTGTGTTCTAGGAAAGGTTAGTTAAGTTGTACTCAGAGAGGTTAGTTAAGTTGCCAAAGGTCACACGAGTATAAAATAGAAAATTTGAGACTAACACATTGAGCTTCTCAGGTGTATTCAGGGTGTATTCCCATAAGCAAGAGCTGCCTCATGGTAAAGGATTTTTAATATATCAGGGTGCTAAATCTAATTAAATTGGACTTTAAGCAAATCCCTTTCAGAGGAGGACTCTTAACAAATTATATGAAAGGGATAGTGCCAGCGAGAAAGCCCTGTTTGTTTTTTTATGCATGACTTACAGAGAAAAGATACAATTACCAGGAGGTAAAAGAATAAAATGAGGTGAAAAGAATAAAAAGATCACCAGGCAGATCAATAAACAAGTAGCAGAAAGTGTGAAATGAAGAGAAAAACAGATCTTCACGCAGTATTTGTCTCTTATCACTGCTGTAATAAATTACTGGGAATGTCGGGGCGTAAAACAACACAAATGAATTAGCTTACAGTTCTGGAGGTCAGAAGTCTGGCATGGGTCCTAATGGACTGAAATAAAGTTATCATCAGGGCTACATTCCTTCTCCAGGCTGTCCAGGAGAATCTCTTTCCTTGCCTTTACCAGCTACTTGAGGCTGCCCACATTCCTTGGCTTGTGGCCACTTCCTCACTCTGTCAAGCTAACAACAGAGCATTTTTCTTTAAAGGCAGCCAAGAAAATTCTGTCTTTAGGGTTTTGTGATTAGGTTGGGCCCACCTGAATAAGCCAAAATAATGCACCTCATCTTAAGATTCTTAACTTAATCATATCTGTAGTGTCTCTTTTGTCATGTAAGGTGACATATTCAGTTTCTGGGGATTAGGGTGTAGACATCTTTGACAGTCCATTATTCTGCCTACCACTAACATAAACAGGATCTAGGGAAGACAGACAATGGGAATCGAAGGTACATTTGGACCCTGCAGAAGTGCACTAAAGAGTAATATGGAAAGATAAAGGGGTGGGTACGAGCAAGGACAGAATACACAGATACATTTATTAAGAACTCAAATGGGCCAAAGTAGTTGCAGATCCATTTTTTTGTGAACGGTGGAGTTGAGCTTAAGCACATTTTAAAAGCCCTCTGGGAAAGATACCATATCATTAATAAAATTTGCTAAAAATCCTTTCCAAGGGCACTAGGAAGGAGTCACTGTACTATGAGGGTCCCTGAACCTTAATTTTCATGAGCATCATAGTAAAACCACCTCTGAGCCAGGGACTATAGGAGGCACTATGTAGGCGTCATCGTCACTTACCCTCTGCACAAGTCTGGGCAAGCTGATGCAGGACTTGATTTAGAAACTCTGTAAGTGATGGAGAAGGAATCCAGAGCCAGGCTGAGTGATGCTGCAGCGCATCCATCACACACTCCCTACTAAAAGTCGAATCCTAGACAGTTGCACCCCACTACTGAGGTTAGCTCTGTGATGTTCAAACCAAGCAATAATCCTCTGTGGGCCCTTCTGAATTTCACAGTTGTCTTGAAACGAATATCCAAGCAACATTCCTTATGGCAGGGGTAAGCAGGAGACAGAGGTGCAGAACACAGCTGAGGAAGTGGGAAGATAAAATCAAGGCCAAAGCTAGTTGAGGCTACCAGGAAGACCAGATGCCAGTACAGCCTGAACAGTTCAAACTACTCCATTTTTTTTCCTTTTTTTTTTTTTTTTTAATTGAGGCAGAGTCTTCCTCTATCACCCTCTGCCTCCCAGGTTCCACCATTGCCTCAGGCTCCCGAGTAGCTGGGATTACAGGCGCCCGCCACCATGCCAGACTATTTTTTTTGTATTTTTAGTAGAGATGGGGTTTCAGCATGTTGGCCAAGCTGTTCTCAAACTCCTGACCTCAAGTGATCTGCCCGCCTCAGCCTTCCAAAGTGCTGGGATTACAGGTGTGAACCACCATGCCTGGCTAGTCCAAATCATTCCTATCGGCCTTTTCATGTCGCCTGGAGATTTTCTTCAAGATTTCTCCTTTTGTCTCCACTTCTTCCACTCATCATAAGGCCTATGAGCACATGGTATTTGTCTATCGCCACTCTGAAGCATGGACATTTTGAAATAACCTGATACATTATTAACTTAAAAAAAAAATCAAACCTGACCCTGATGTTGAACTTCACCTTGCTGCTAGGTTTTACCCCAATCCTAAGTAATAATGTTTCTTGATTTGATCCTTACTCATGCTTCTGAAGCAGAATTAGGCTTCAGGATCAGGCAGAAGGGAGGCATGAGATGTGGTTGAGAGATGCAATTTTATAAATAATACAATTCATTTAACTCAGTATATCCAAAGTGTGAGCATTTTAACATGCAATCATGATAATCATTGAGGTTTGGGTTTTTTTGTATGAAATCTTAGAAATCCAGTATGAATTTTAAACTTATAGCATCTCTCAGAATTAACCACATTTCGAATGACCAATAGCTGCATGTGGCTGGGGTCTCCTGTATTGAACAGCATCGATTTAGAGACTTGTAAGGTTCAGAGTTTTTGTGTGCTTTTTTTGTTTTGTTTTTGTTTGGTCAAGAAGCAGGGAATGGTTTGATTTCTCTAGGAAGCAGGGAATGCCTTCTTGTATCTCCTTTTCTCTTTTTGGTGGTTTTGGCAACCATTCCTAATCATTGTTTAGATGGATTAATTCATTAGGGTTCACAAAAGTGGTGATATTTTCTCGTCCTGCCTTCATTTACAATCTGTAACACTTCTCTAAAGGGATATTTCTTATCCTCAACTACTTGGTTACCTGAAATAGAAATTTTTATCAAAAAAAGCAGAATAAACATTGTTTAATCATTTTCCTTTATTTCAGTTTTCAAACGACATGAAGCTATGCTTGCAGTTCTCTCAAACATACAGCATGCGTGTGAGGGCTGGGGAATTGCCGAGGAAAAAGGGGACAGTGGGAGGTGATTGGAGGCTCGGTGAGGATGGGATGGGCATGGGATGGGCATCGGATGGAGGTGAAAGGTAGAGGAAGAGCTCAGTGAGGGGATCAGGGGTATGCTATGGGTCGAAGAGGACTATTCCATGTACATCAGTGTTAAAGATGAGGAGGAAAAAGTACTGTGCATTCACCATGGCTGAATAAATCAGGTATTTTCTCCATCTCACTCCAGGAAACAGAGAGCTCATTACCCTTCACTCCCCAAACTCACAACTAGCAGAAAGGAAGTAAACAGAGTTCATGCTTCAGGTTTACTCGAGGAGATTGTTTTGGATTGTCTCAAAGGGAAGGAATCTGGAGACTGGTGCTTAGAAGTTAGGATGGGAGGAACTGAAGCTTCAGTTTAAAGGATGGTATGTGAATTAGGGAAAGGTTGGTAATGAGGGGTTTTCATGTAAGCAGGAGATCCATACCCTAACTTCACATGGTGCCCTAGATGGAGGATTTCAATGGGATGCAAGGAAACCTGGACACCCACAGCCTTGAGGGAAGTGGGCCAAACCCCTGTGTTGAGTCTGCGATCAGGGGGAGGACCCATGAGGGGCCAGAGGCCATAAGAGGATTCAGGCGCAGCCACCCCATGGATCAGGAGACTAAGGTTAACTATGGCAGACACATTTGATTAAGGACAAGGCCCTTCTCCCTTTTCCTAGGTGACCTCTAAGTGCTAGGATTGTTATTTTCCATGGTTATTAAGAACAGAGATTCTAGAACAAGCCTTCTGCGTTCAAACGTCAGCTTCTGTGTGTACCCTGTGAGCTTGGACCGAAGACCTTTGTGCCTCAACATCTTCATCTATCAAATGGGTAAAAATGGTACCTCCTAGGGTGGTTGAGGTGAAAAGTGAGTTTGTAAAGATGAAACGCTTAGATGGTGTCTGAACCACAGTGTGCTATGTGTTAACTATGTTTAACTGACTATAATTACATAGCTAAAATAATTATTATTACTTCATGACTTTGGGGAGATGAAAGGATCACTAAATATAATAGAGACTGATTTTTCACTTAACCATGTTAGAATCAGATTTAATTTGTAGGGTGAGAGGAGGAAGAGGAGCAGAAAAGACCACTGTTGGGTACTAAGCTTAGTACCTCGGTGACAAAATAATCTGTTCGTCAAACCCCTGTAACATGAGTTACCTATATAACAAACCTGCACGTGTACCCCTAAATCTAAAATAAAAGATTAAAAAAAAAAGTTAAAGAAAGAAAAAATAATAAATGTAATGCTTTTGTGTGCCTGGCTGCTGTGGATTAAATTCATAGTGCTACAACACATTACCCAGCGATATAATGCCATTTTATATATTTTTGCTTCCACATCAAAACTGCTGAATTAAAACTACTCCTTCAGAGCACTCTGAGCTGTGCACCAACGTGTCTCAGTGAGTCTTAAAGGGGCCATTCATCAGCATCCCAGGGCAGGGTACATCCCTGATGTTCTGAAAATGTCTGTAAAAGAAGCATTTTGTGGAGGGAGGTAGTGAGGTTGGGATGGAGAGAGAGTGGGAGGATTTTATGTATAAAAATATGAAACGAGTAAGTGTGAAGCATATAGAATGTTAAAAAAAAAATAGTGCAGTTCTTTTAAGAATGGTTTCAAGCCCAGGAAGGATGCAGTGTGAGGGTGTGAGGGGAGTAAGCTCTAGGCTTTTCTATCATGGGGTTGAAGAGCAGCACTGTGGGATGCAGAAATCACGACTCGGGAAGTGACTCCTAGTCACAGGGCCGCGCTCCTCTGTAACAGGGCCTCACAGCTGACTTTTACGAGATCTTCAGAGAATTCCATTTTTGACACTAGTTTTTAATAATATCTGGATAAAAGGGTAAAGGACCAAGACAGTGTCACGAGGGGGTATTAACAGTGATATTTAAAAAGGACAGAACGAAGGCCTTAACAAATGGAGGCAGTAGCCCTGTGATTCACAGGGATGGTGGTTCCCCCCAAGGGGTTATGCAGGAAGATGAGAAAGCCAGGAGACAGTAGGATGTAGACAGAGCCAACTCCATTTTCTCTGCCATTCCATTGCAGCCTCAGTTTGCCTCAGCTGGAGCCCATTTGGCTCAAAGCTAAGTGTCTCATTCACAGTCTCAGTTTGCTATTTGGAGCTTGGAATTGATGGATGATAATCAGTCCAGTTTGGGGTGAGTCTTAGGCATTGCTGGTAGACAAAGGTCCTGCTGGTTAAGTCCACAGATCTGGGAATCTGCCCCCTGTCGCTGTCTGGTAGGCTAGTCCTTTGTCACAGCTAGACCTTTGCAGGGGTCCTAACACCTTACCTAATCCTTTCCTACATTCTCCTTTGACAGTGGCCAAGTCTCAATATTCTTGGCTATTGACTTTAATCAGGCTGGGAATACGATACTCACCTAGAAGCAAATGCCACTATCTAGTGGGCCTAGATCTCATGCTTTTCTTTGTAGGAACCTGCCAAGCCCAAAAGGAGACACTTTTTAAATTACTGGCATGGCTGAAATAGCTCCAAGAGGCTCTCTCCAGCTGAATGATTCTGCCCCCGGGAACTGCATCTTTGGTCCCTGCCCAATCTTCCACTTCAGATGTGATTCTTACTGGTTATCTGTTACTCTGGACTGGAAAATTTTGACCTTCTTTTGCTTCATGATCTTTCTAAAACCCAGGATGCAAATGCAGTTTTTTCTTCCACACTCTGGAGTCAAAGGGTCTTAAGACCTCACTCTACTTCATGCCTCTGACTCCTTTCCAACAACTAGGAAAGGATTTGGCATCTAATGAGTGTTTGCTGAGCAAATGAATGGATGAATGAATAATTGCATCTGTAGTTTAGGAAGGTTAGGGGAGTTGACGAGAAATTCCTTTGTTTAACAGGTTAAAAAAAGATGACGCTTATATCAAAAATTAAAACATAATAATAAACAACAAAAATCCCGTGATCAAAATTATTTCCAGACTTTGAGTTGGTCGTATGCTACAGCCTCCTTCTGATATACCAAAGCCCTAAAAATTATGAAAAAATAAAACAATGGTTTTAGCATCCCAGCAGTACCTCCTTTAGAATGAAGAGTGATCACAGCCCAAAGACCAGCCTCCAGAATACTACAGCCAGCGACGCAGTCCTACCTTTCTTTCCCCGAACTCATGGTCCAGAATTCATTGTATCCTTTCTGTGAACTTGTTCTTTCTACCATATCCCACACTTATATATGGGTGGATAAAGGCTTTGAAGAAAAATCCAGTGAGCTATGAGACATCGTTCAGGGAATCTTGGCCTTGCCTAGGAAAGAATATTGAGCTATGAAACGAAAGGGGTGGTAAGCCATAGGGAGAAAGTGTCCCCAGGTAAGTAGGAATACAAACTCTGGGATAAGAAAGGGCTTGACAGTGGGTCTGAGTGCAGGGAGTGGTGCTGGGAGAGGTTAAAGGAATACCTACAGGCCAGATCTTGCAGAAACCTTAACCTGTTTCCATGGAGGGATTTTAGGCCAGGAGGAGAGGTGGCACGCATTTCTATGATTAGAAGCTCACTCGCTGATGTTTAGAAAATGGATTGGACACAGCAGTGTGCAGTTAGAGAGAAGGATGTGTGTTTGCTCAGGCCAGGGGTGAATGAGATTGGTAGCTGTGAAGATGCAGGTCAGTGAATAAATTGAGGGGAGGTATTTAGAAGGTAGAATGGACAGGATGATGAGAGGCAGGGGAAAATGTTCAGAGGTTGTGCAGCGGGGACTGCTGGAGAAGATGGAGAAATCAAGCCAGAGGGGAAGACAGGGTAAGATCTCAGAGTATCTCACATGTCATGCTAAGAAGTTTGAACTTTATTCTGTAGGCAACAGGGAGCCATTGAAAGGTTTTAAGATTAGGAGTGATTTGCATATTGGAAAGGTCACTCTGACAGAGTACAGAGGATAGAGAGGAAGAAAGGAGAATGAGGGAGACCCATGAGGAGAGTGTGGTAGTTGTGTAAGTGTGGAATGACAAGTGTCTGAATTAAGGTTGTAGCATAAAAGATGGAGAGAAGGGGCTAAAGATAACTTTATTTTATTTTATTTTATTTTTGACGGAGTCTCACTCTGTAGCCCAGGCTGGAGTGCACTGGCACGGTCTCAGCTCACTGCAACCTCCACCTCTCAGGTTCAAGCGATTCTGCTGCCTCAGCCTCCCAAGTAGCTGGAACTACAGGCACAAGCCATCCCGCCAGCTAATGTTTGTATTTTTAGTAGAGACGGGATTTTGCCATGTTTGCCAGGCTGGTCTTGAACTGCTGACCTCAGGTGATCCACCCACCTTGACTTCCCAAAGTGCTAGGATTACAGGTGTGAGCCACCGTGCTGGGCCAGAATACAACAATTTGAAGAAGATGGAATTGCATTCCCTGGGAAAGTGGATTGGACATGGCGGTGCCACCATGAAGTTTGATGGGGAGCCTGGAGAAGAGAGTTTGAGCAGGAATAAATTCATTGATTCAAAAATTATGGACAATGCACTGTGCTAGGCCATAGGAATATATGTTGAATAAGAGAAATGTTGTCTGCCCTTCCGGAACTTACAGTCTAGTGGAGGAGACAGAAATTAAGTAAACAAACACGTTCATTAATCATGAATTAGAAGAAGTCTGATGAAATACAGTAATAGATATGTCATAAAAAATAGCAGGGTAAGGAAATATGGCCTATTTTACACAGGGTGGTTGGAAAATGCTCCCAGAGGGGGTGATATTTAAGATAATATCTGATGGATGAGAAATAGGAGGGTAAGTACATTGTGGGAAGAAAGAACAGCAAACACACAGGCATTAAAACTGGAACGTGCTTGACTTCTTTGAGAAGCAGGAAGATCACTGTGGCTGCAGAAGATTGAATGAGGGGAGGGGGAATATGTGAGAGGTGGGCAAGGGTTAGATCATTCAAGGCTATACGCATCACACCACAGTATATGGAGAGGTAGTGAGGTGTTATGCTCAGTTGCAAAACAAGCAGCTTAGTGTCTCTTGTCTTATACCTAAACAGCTTCACTAATTAATTTTATTGGATAATCCCAGCAGACATTTGATTTTGGGACCCCTGAAAAAAGATAATGAGCATTATAAAGATCATATTGAGTAGACACTTGGGACTCATTTATGAGAAAATCAAGAGTTTAGAAGCTGGGAATTCAGTAGCTCAGTCACTGAAAACCTGGGAGAAAAACCTGGGAGTAAAAGCAGACATGTACTCTCTAGGGTAGAAGCCTGTGCCCAGAGATCCGGGACACTGGGGTTTGAGTAGTACCAGCTGAAGCTGGATGCAATAATAATTCACCTGCATACTGTTTGTATGTTCCTCGGTAGGGCCACACTGAGTTATAGATTCTAGGCTTTATCTGAATAAAGAAAAAGAGTAAAATGGTTGTGTTGGTATCAGGAGTTTGCATCCAGAAGCAGACATCAAGATAAAGGGTGGGATGCAAAAGGTTTATTAGAAATCAACACTTATGAAAGAAAGGAGGTTGAGAAGGAATAAACAGTGGGAGAAGTCAAACTACTAGAAAGAATTGACAGAGCCAAGCCAATCCAGCAGAGAGCTCTGGAGTGAGTACCAGCCCTTAGAGTGTAATACTGTGGATCCAACTGGTCAAGCCTTTATTTTCCAACCTTGCTTAATTACTGCATGTAGCTGCCTTGGCAAAAAGAGGGACCTTGAGCAAGATGTCTTGCTGCAGGTGAGGCAGGCTCTGAAGAAGCAGACACCTGCACGCCCTCCACCTCCACTAACTGTATTTTCTGCAGCTAGACAGCATGTCTTTCCTTAAAGAGGTATGAGTGGGGCAATTTTGTGTCTACAGAAAACAAAAAAAGTGGATGATAAAAAACTTTATACAAACCTTAGTAAGCTCTCTGAGCAATTTCTACATTCTTAAAATGAGGTATTGTAAAACTATATTTAGACACGTCTGCGGAAAATCTCTAGCTGGTACTTGTTCCTGTTACAGAAGTAGTAGGCTTAGATTATTGAAATCACCTTGCAGCCAGTGTGATAAAATATAAAAATGGCCCCCAATGCAAAGTTTAATATTAATTCTTCCAAATTCCTAGTGAAGTGCCACAGAGCACTTCTCCATCAGCAAAGAAAGAGTGTAGTTGAACAAGGACAAGGGTTTTGAGCTTCTTGGTGCTCCTGAGGCTCCTGGGTACACACGGAGGAGATGGAGATGATAGAGAAAAGATGTTAGCTTTTCTTTCCTACGTTGGTAAAATGCTTACCAAGAAAACAGCTTAGTAGTAAGAGAATATAGTTTTTACAGCCTTAAGTTCTACAGTTCTAAGTAGGTGACAAGGTCCAAAAGTTAACGAAGATTTTGAGTGCATTCTTCTGGATGGCTAAATGCCAGCTTTCTCAGTCTGGAACAAAGACTCACAATTGGAGTCCCATGAAATCCATCTTCCACTTAGTTATTTTGTTTTTACCCTTTGTTAATTTTTTTTTTCTAGCAGACCTCACATTTGTATGGACAAAGTCTGTATGGGTGGATGTTACTGGGAACACCTGCCCATATAGACACCTGTAAATTTCACATGGTCACAGCAAGTCAGCCCCACATTACTCACTGGCATTGATGTGACTCCGGTCTGCACTTTGTTGATTTTACTATCCTGTCAACCTTCTTTCTGATCCTTCTGCCAGGTTGGGTGTCTGTTGTAACAACAGATGTGGTAAAAATGAGTTGAGTGTGGAATTGTGTGGGTAATGCTTATGGTAATAAAAGAAGGGGACGATTACAAGGGATATGGGTGTTATGTAATGGAAAACATTGTTGGAGGAATAGTCACTGATATTTCTGGAAAAATTGATGGGCAGAAGATAGTCTTTGGAAATGCTGGACGCTTGCAGAATCTTGTTAAAAATAATGCATTTTGTTTTTTCTTTTCTCCTCATATCCTTCAAGTACAGGGCATGAGATTGCAATTATTTCTACTGTACAGCTGTTGCAAAGAGTGATTGATATGAGTGACATCTGAACAATGATTTTTATTTAAAAATTTTCCCCAGTAAACATATTCAGAATACTTAGCAGAAAACTTTCAAAGTTGACAAAAAATTATTTTGAGTTTAAGAAGTTAGGGAGAGAACACGAGCTTAAAGGCAAGAAGACAACAGCAGCAGAAGCATGCCAAACGGTTTCTTCGGCCATTCTTTTTGCTGTGTGTTTGTTTTGCATATATTCAACATTTATCTAATACTTCATAAACATAGAAAAATTTAAAAAGTATTAGAAAGTGATATTTCTCTCTAAAGGAGTATAGTATTACAGAAGATGGTAAAAAAAATAACTTAGAAAATGTTTGAATGCAGTGTTCCTAAAGTTGACAGCTTCATCTCTGCATGCAGTAGTAGAAGGATGAAATGAAAAACCCCGGTAGGAATTGCAAGTGTCCTTTGGTTATGGTCTTGACTGTTCCTCTGAGATCCAGTAAGCACCTAGAAGAATGTTAAGTGGAAGTGAAGTGAGTAAACCCAGTTCCTTGCCCAGCTGAGGGCCTTAGTGAGCATCTCACATTACTTCCCTGACTTCCCATCTGTAAAATGGGAGTATTGGGCTGCAGGGATCATATAAGTTCCTTGTAGAGTTATCATTTGTGATTTCATGAAGCAGAGTGAGCCTTTGGGGATGTTTTGGCGAGAGACCAAAATAGAGGAAGGAGAAAAGGCTTTGGAGCAGAGAGAACAGAACTATAGAACTTGATTAGAACCTTACCTCTACTTCTCGCTGAGTAACTTGTGTTAGGCTCTGGGATCCTCAATCCACCTCATCTTTAAAAGGGATAAAAGCACACCTACTTGAGAGAGTTGTCCATGAAATGCTACATATAGAGCAGCTGGCACAGTGCCTGCAGCATAATGTAACTGTCACTTGATAAATGGTAGTCATGCCCAAAAGGACAGGCACAGCACTATTTTTTCACGACTCCTGCAGCTCCTCTGAATAACCCAAATACTGTATCAGTCTCTCTCTCTCAATCTCTCTCTCTCTTTCCCTCTCTCTCTCTCCTTCCCTCTCCTTTCCTCATTCTGAATTCTCATGCCTTCACACTGCCTCCTCTTCTACTTTAAAAATGCCATTGTCATGCCTTCGTTTTCTCCCCATGTGATAGATTGTTTCTGTGGAAGCTAAATATTGTATATGTCGGCTAAAGAGGTCATCTTTCTCAGACATTATTCAGAGTTAAGATAGATATGATAGGAAGAAAGGTAGGAAGAACAATAGATAGATAAAAGATAAAAAGATCATTTGAAAGTAACAAAAAATACTCAAAGAGCTAGGGAATCCCAGATGCTAGTATATTCATTGGTAGGAACGTAAAGGTAAAAAATTATGTTTTCTCCTTCAAAGCGCATGGCATAGCGATCTCCCACTGTGTTCTTGCATTGTGTGGTCTTCCTTCAACACAACAGAGATCAACTGAGGACAAAAAATGCAGAAGGTAAAATTCTGAGAGGTACAGAAATAAAAGGGACCATGTCTGGGATAATTGAATTCCGAACAGCCCAACAACAGATTTCTCATGTGGAGCAGCTGAGGCCACTACTACAACTACAAACCAACAGGGTGCTCTTTTTTGTGCTAAGCGCACATAAGGGTTTAGAGTGAGTCCTGCTGCCTCTGGTCCAGGTGCCAATATGCGGGCTCATCTCTGACCCTTTCTATGACACCTTTTATTTTGACCTAAACCCTGCAGTTGGGTTTCCAAACATGTTTTCTGGTCAGCATTTCACTTTCCCTCTGAGATTCTGGGGCCAGACCTACTTAACCTCCTCCTGCCTCTCTGCCTAGTTCTTTCTAACTCTTTCCCAGAGAATCTGCATATGTTTGTTTAGGCCTGAAACCATAGAATGATAACCTGGTGTCATGGATCTTTCCCCTATGAATACTGAATTGTTCCCCAGCTAACTACAATTATGTATATCTACCTATATCCTTCTTGACTTTTCTCTTCCATAGATTTGACCTTCTCTTTCAGTTCATGCAAATCTGAACTGAGACTGAGTTTATTATACTGAGTTTATTATTTCCATTGTAAATTAATGCACAGTAAATTATTGGCTATGTTCTTCTGTAAATGAAGATCCTTCAATGTTCTAGAGAGGCAGTATATTGAGTTGGAGATAGCCTAGGACTATAAAGTTTAGGTTTTGACCCTAATACCAATATTTATGAAGAGTATGATTTGTTCTCTTCTATATAAAATATGTACATGTAACTTCACTATACACTTCTCTTGGTTGTGTATTAATCATTTCATTTTGCCAGTTTAATATTTCCTCATTGGTGGCCATCAAAGATGAGCATTTTAAAAATCTTTCTTTTTAAACAGAATCACCTATTGAATGACTTGTCTGTTCAACCTTTTTCTCCTGCCTGTTATGCCCCAATTTGTGGTTTAGATCAGCTTCTCATGGTGCAGTAATTGTGCCTGATGTTTAAAATGTGAGCCATTCTATGCAAAGCCTATGTCAAGTGCTGAACCTTGTAATAATAATGCATTCTCACCGAGGTTAAGTCAGCACTATGAACATGTTTTCCTCCCCAAGAATCTTGAGCTCATTTTGGGGAATGGAATATAACACATACGGAAGTGGTTTTTTTTCCTCTGTTAAATGGAAAAATTTGTCACCAATGTGAAAAACATGACCTCCCACCCCTCACTCACACCAGGTTAAACAATTTCAGGACTTTCCATAACAAGTTTGGCTCATGTATCACACAATGTCAAGATCCCGAGGTTCACTGATCACTTTCTTTTACATCATCATCAATCATTTTAGGTTTTAATGCATTCTCTGATGAAATAACTGATTACTTGGCTCAATATTTCTTTTGACTTATATAAACATTTTATTACTTGCTCTTAGCTTACGAGGCTGGCAATTTAGTTTGTGTGTTTGTGTATGGGATGATTCTTGGCATAGATTGATTAAGGGATCATTCAATACTCTGTATCAAGAATGTATAGTAAGGTGTATAGTGTTTCGTGTCCAAATCTCATATTTGTAACCCACAGGTTGTGTGACTTGAAGTAAGTAGAAAAATCTTCTGGTCAATTTTTTTAAATCTATAATTTAGGGGTATTGATATCTGCTTCATAAATATCTTGTTAGGATGGAATGAACTAATACACACAAAAAGCCTAATACAGTATCTAGCACATGTTCAATAAATGTGATATTTTTCTTATGCACCCACCGCCCCCCCAACCTTTTTTTCTGAGTCAGTGCATTTTGAGTGAATTTTTGTTAGTGGCCTATTCAAATTGTGTTGCACCAAAATTCATTTGAGAGAAGGTTGCTGCTTTCAAAACAGGTAGAAAACTCACTGGATCTTCGAATCATAGTCATCCCTGCTCAGGTGAAGAAGTATTTATAGGGAGGCCACTTTATTGACTAGTTTTATGTCTTCTATATAATTAGCCAAGAGTAATGTGCACATTGTCTTTTTCATGTCATTGATTTGTGTTATCCTTAAACCTGAGAAGACACTATATTCTTTAGGAGAATAATAGATTAATCTGTATTCTAAAACCAGTTTTCCTTATTTTTAAACTAACACTTTTATTTACTAAGTTATTTTTATTTATTAAAAGTGCCCTTTTAGTATTATTTAGATGTAGGGTTTTGCCATATATCATACCTGTACACATTTAAAAAGGCAAATAATAACACATAGTAAATTGATTAATGTGTCTTAAAATTTTAAACACTTCAATCTGAATCTTGTTGTATTATTCTTTGACTTAGAGTTTTCATTGTCCAGATTTTGTCCCCTAAACAATATTGTTCTCTAGCCTTTCAAGTGCTTTGGTGAAAAAAATTTGTTTTTCAAGAGGGCTCAACTTTTTCCTCTGGGATTTTCCTTCAAGGCACTGATGCTCACTCTGAAAATTTTGATGGTTGTGCATAGGCAATAAACAGTATATCCATTTGCTGCCTGAATTCCTTGCACATCTGAATTCAAAGGTGCTTAAATGTGAAACAAACAACCACACACAACAATTGTGTCTTAAGGTCAATAAAATACAGTAATGATCAGTACAGTTATGTTGAATTAATGGAAGATTGATGATACACCTATTTTGAAGCCCAAATCCCAGATTCTTCCATAGGGTACCAGAATTACATTTACATTTACAGCATCCCAAATACCATGTGTCATAAAGATGGGAGGGCTTGGAAATATCCAGGATAGTGCTTCTTTACACATAATTGAATAGACTTCAGCCTCCTCTCCCACAGCCCCAAGCAACAGCTAACTCCGTGCTAATAACAGATAATGTGCTGTGACTCCTCATTGCCAGCAGTCTTCAGTGGCCTCTAGAGAGGGTAGAAGAGAGCAAAATATTTAATTTTGTTTAATATTTGACCTTTAGAGTGAAAGATTTTGAAATGCTGGGAAGATACTTACTGGTGAATTTGAACCTTTCACTGATGACTTTTCCAACATAGGAAAATCCCCTGCAGGAGACATCAAATGAGGGATGCAAATGTCCCCTTGCTTTAGAGGTTGAAGAAGTCTGGTGGACCTCTCTAGAATACCAGACATCACAGCAAAGAGCAAATGCCTTCAGATATTTTTAATATATTCAGCGATAGCAAAGTTGGGCAAATCACAACGTGCATGTTCTAATAACATTAGAACATTATTACCTAGTAATAATGGCAATGAAAATTACAAGATAGGCCCCTATGTGCCAGGCACTATACTAATTCTTCTGCACGTGTTAATTTACTCTATGCAACATATTTTTGTTATGGGAACTAGCTAAAGATTACAACCAGCTCTCTCAAAACCATTCTACTGATAATGATTCAATTTTATACAACTGATGGTTTTCGATCCACTTTTAAAAATGTAAAATCAATAAAACAGCAATACTTAATGACACTGATCCAGGGACAAAACATTTCCCTCTAACATCTTAAACCTAAATTAATCATTTTCCTTTTTTTTCCTGCAAGTTCCATACTAGTCTTGTTCACCTGCATCTATAGTTGAAATCATGAGATTGACATTCGAATTTTTCCCATCTTATTATAAGCATACTTTCTTGTTTTCAATTAAAATTTTGGACCAAAAGTCCAAAAATACTTCCTAATGGTATTGACTTGTTGGTCTCTAATTCTTATTGTTGTAGATAAAGCCATTACTACATTCTTTTCCAGACTCTAGAATCCCAGGAGGCATATTCATTAAAGGTCAACCCTGACAGGAAGTTTTGAGAAGTCTGACGTTCTTTTCTATGTCCCCTCATAGCCTACAAGCCCCTTGTCCTACATAATCCCAGCTCTAGTGATGGTGGGGGTGCCGAAGGGAAGATTTTGATTATGTTTAACTTCAGTTTTCAAAGTGGTGACTTATTAGAAGACCTCTGTTGGTCTTGCTTGAGAAGAGGATATCTGATATTAATTCAAATATTTCTTGCCCAAGATTTTGATTGTTTTCTTAATTATTATTGAGCGTTTTCACCAAGAATGTTGAATCGTGAAATTTCAAGTCCCACAGTCCGTTGCACCTCTAATTATAAGTAAATGATTTCAACTTCTGCCTGTCCTGGGGCATTGGTTTTATAGATCAGTCAGCAGGCTTATCCATCCCTGACTCCTCCATTTCCTTTTCCAGGAGAAACCACTGGAATTAACACTTCTGAGAGGGGCACTGGCCTCCATGGGGACATGCCCACTCATTCTTTGTCCTTGAAAATCCCATTCTATGACTTGTTGAAGAGCCTGAGCAGAAAGAAAGCTTTGTAGCAGCTTAGTTGAAAGCTCTCCGGTACTCTCTCCATCAGATAACACATGCTAAGCCATCTGACCATTAGCAGCTCCTGACCAAACTCCATCTTCTCTCAGAAGTTGTTGGTAAAGTTTTGAACAGTTTTACTCTGTTAGTACAGGGTTCCTTACCCCATATTGACTCCTGATTCCTTAGAAATGATGTGAGATCAGAAGGGAACTACTGTCTTGATTTGATAAATCTTTCTCTCTCTCTCTTTTTCTTTTGAGTGTCATTACATAGATTAGTAATTAGACTTGGAGGTAAGAAACAATTTGATTTGATGACAGATGACTGAAGAAAGAAAAAGAGGTTTTCCTACAAATGCATGTGAGGCAGGATTTTGCACTGCAGGTTATTAAGGTCATGTGCTTTGTTTCTAAATGTTTGGAATGGTGGAGATTGGATCACATTGGAATAAATGTTATTCTTCAATTGCTAAATTTTTCCTGTGTGTGTGTGCATGTGTGCTGTCTCCGTCACAATGCGTCTGGTTTTTCTGGGTAAATTTGTTTCCTTAAAACTGAGGCCATTGGTTTACTTGTCCACCGTACACTGTCTGGGACTCTTATCGCCTATGATTCAAGCTCACAGTCTTCTTTCCAGCATTCATGAATTTCCACATATGGCTTCTGGCTTACTCTCTACGTCTCACTGATCATTGTTTCCTTACACCTTCTTTTCCCTCTCTGGCTTCTCATTGACCCTGCTGTACATGCTTTGTTTCAATTTCACATTCCAACCTATGGCTTTTCTGCCTTCTATCCTGCCACTAACTTCTGCTGTAAAGTCGTGCACATCCTTTTAGGTTATACTTAAACCTCACCTCCTTGGAGAAATCTTGTGCTAAGAAACATTAGCCTGAGAGCAGACAGATTCAGTCCTGCCACTGACTAGTTATATAAGTCATTTAACCTGTCTAAGCTTTGGTTTTCTCGTTGGTACATTAAGAATTATTCCTACTTCATAGAGATGTGAGTTTTAGAGAGGTCTTCAAGGAGATCCCAACAGGCATTTGTGCATGCATACAAACACACACACACACACACACACACACATCATTGGGTATGGAGGGAGCCATCATTTAGTAAGCCAAAAGTACCTAAGCAGTGATTGCTCTAGACAGATACTTTGTCTTATGAAGATATAGAAGTGCTCAATAACTAATGGATATGATTACTTATATTATTAACTTCTTTCTTAATCGATTTAGATGCTATTTTGCTTTTCTTTCTTTCAACTATTAGCACCACTTTTTCTGCTTGTATCATTCATCTTGGTGTTTAATGTTCTATATCCTTTAACAACTTTTCTCTGTGTGTGTTCATTTGGGTGTGTGTATCAAACAAAAGTTGTGTGGAGGTGGAATTCTTTCTAATCATATTTGCAAGTTCCTACAAATTATGTAGTTAACATGCTATGTGTATTGAATAAAAGGAGAAGATTGGGGAAGGAAATAGGAGAGGAAGAAGGAGAGGAAGAGAGGAAGAGGAGGAAGGGAGGGTTAGAAAATAATAGCCAATATAGGCTTCTTTGTTTTTCTCTCTTCCTTACAGGGCTCAAACCATGTATTAATAAATATCCTTTCAGCTGCCCAAGAGAAGTCGCTTCTTGATAATGAGATTCTCAACAAGGCTAGGGTCACACTGATAAAAAGTCCAAGAATAGCAGTAGAAAGTCAAATCAACACACAGCGTCTGGGCCATCCAGCAAGGCAGCCAAGGCCACTGGCAGAGGAATAATCAGAAGTATCTGGAATCCTAAGCTGTCTGTCTATCATGGTTAAAGGCCAGGTAGTAGGTGACCACCATCTCTTGGGAGACTTATTTCAAGGTCAGGGCAGAAGACAGAGAGGTTCTAGATGACTTGAACTTGAATGAAGTTCAAATGAAAATATAGGAACTCAATAATTTTGGAATTTGATTGGTCCCAGACCACATACCTAGAGTTGAGTGTTAGGATACTTATTAGATTGGTATTATTAGAAGGATATTAAAAGATGTTGATTCACAAACCTGGGAACTGCATGTCCAGATTTACAAAGGCAAATGTGTCTCAGTCCGTCACTGGCCAGACGTGTTCCATGCATGATAAAGTATCAGTCTGTGTGTGTGTGCATGTATATAGTAGGGTCCACTCTAAGACTTTCTCATGTTTATTAATACATGTGGGTACTTATAAACTGAGTGGTCATAGATTGGGGGTGAACGAATCTTTTGTGATAAGAATTGGTGTTCCCAGAAACAAGAAGCAGATCTGAGAAAAGGCCACATGCAGACAGCAAAGATGACAATTGAAAGCAGGTCATATTAAGAGGTGGAGGATAGAAAATAAGTGAAATCTATGAGCCCCTAGCTGGAAATCATAGCTTTGGGTCCTGAGATTCGGAGACCAAAGTTAAGCTGAGATGAACTAATGGGAAATACATTTATTTAAAGTCAGATGTGAGTACCAAATGGTTTGAGAGAAGGGAAGGAACCAAGAGGAGGATATTCAAGTCTAGTTTCAGCTGTCTCTTCTGTTGCAGGCTGATGGACTATGGTTTCTGCCCCAGAAAATCTGAGAAAAGCCAAGATCTATCAGCCATTTATAGCAAGAAGAAATAACACCTTAGTCTTACAAAAAAAATCACCCTCCATTATACAACCATAGGCAGGACTAAGTTATAGATGTGCAACTCTTAGCCATGTGGTGATAAAACACACACACACACACATATGGACAAAACCCCAAGAAATTAATGTCATTATTAGCTACCTTGTCCAGTGAAGACAATGTCTGTTAGAGAATTTCCAGCTGGTAATGAGCTCAGTACTTTAGCTAATTGTAAAATTGTCCAGTTTGCATCAAATTTAACTTTTTTCCCATGGTGTTTTGAGTTTTTACTTATGGAGCTTAATATCAAAAATCTCCAGGATTGAAACATAGCTCCACTTGTAAAAATGCACATGACTGCACCTGTCATCTGGATGAAACTGCATTGGAACTGAAGACAGTGATGATGGAAAGAGAGGAAGTGATGCTAAGGTTAACACGTGGGTGACATAGAGCTTGCTCATGCTGTAGGACCTATTTTCAAAGCCTGGGCACTTATTTTAGAAACTGTGAAAGATTTCCTAGAGATTTACCACAAGAAATCGGTCCTGAGGCAAATGGGGTTCTGAAATGCTTTCTATCATGCCTTATGTAACTCAGGGAAAAAATATTATTCCCCTGAATTGGGGGTGAGACAAGAGATGGATTTGTACAGTGACTAACTGCTTAAATACTTCAAGCCTTGCTGCCTTCCCCCCTCTTTGAAGAACAGGAAATAATAAATCAGAAGAGTAGGGATTTACTTCCATTTCAAGGTGCCAACAGCCAAACAGGTTAGCTGGCCCCATGCCTAAGCTTTTGCGTGTGGGAGGTGAAGCTGGAAGGAGACAGGCCTCCGGTGCTTCATGTGGGATTGAGGACTCTGAAGTCTGATAACACAAAAGGGAATAATTCTCACTGGAGTTCCTTATTTTCTGCAGGTAATAAACTAGTGCAAAAAGAAGAAAACTAGAGGCTCACATCTCCAGGCCCATGAGGTGAATTCCCCTTGAAATTAGCATATATGTTTCCTAGATTACCTGGGTATCTGGGGAAACATCTCTTACCTGACTTACTTAACCTGACTATTACCACAACAGGCAGTTAGGTTAGGACATTTGGGAAGGGCTCACTGGAGTGCTCTTTGGTGTGGAATTCCAACAGCGTTTGCATTCCATTAGCTTGTAAGTGAAATTCCATATTTCCTCTATTGAAAATATATCTTTTTATCTTCACCCCCTAACTGCAGCCCCTTACTGAGCCCATCATTAGATTCTGAGCTACAACATTCCCCTTTCTAAAGACGAGCCCAATCCATTTAGCACCAGTAAATGACTGAACCTGTTAAAAACAAAAGGAACAGTAGGTAAGCAGCTCAAATTAGTGAAATACTCTTACAAAGCTGTCACAGGTTCAGCAGAAATAAATCTTTCTGTATCTCTAAGCCAGAGTCCACCCTGTCCCCAGGGAGCTATCAGCCCACCCTGTCCCATTCCAGGGGCCAAATATTTGTGGGGGAAGGGGTGTGAACAGAATTATGTAAGTGCATAAGGCAATCATCCTTTCCCTGGAGACAGGAAAGTATGGTGTGGTCTTAAGTTCCAAGTCCTGGTTTTACGGACTGCCAATCTGGAGTGATTTGGAGCCAAGGCTCTGTGGCTGGAGACGCCTCTCTACTCCATCCTTGGGCCATATTGTAGAGTGGCTTGCTCCTCTGCACATCATTTTTCTTGGAGTTTATAAAAGCCCTTTTCTAAGTCAGGAACGTATCCAGTCCTGACTCCCACTGGCTTACTCAGCTGCTGTTCTCTTGCTCCCCACAATAGCCTTTTGCTCTCAGTATTTCACAATCAGCTTCCCCCAAGCCCAGCTGGATCTTTCTCACCAGGGTATAGGACTTGGCCCACCACCGCTATTCTCCCGACTTTGCACATCTGCTCTTTTTTCAACCCACTTGCAGATGTGGGTAAGACAGGCTTCCCCTGACACCTCCCTCCCAGAACCTGCATCAGCAAGGCTTGACCCTTGTCCTCCCCGGTTGGAGTGCACTGATTGAAAGTTCAAGCTGTAAAATCAAATCTCTTAGGCATAGTGTACCACACACTGATGGATGAGCTTTGGAAAGTCTTCTCATCAGTGTTCTGAACCAGCACCTCACCAAGCTAGACTGAAGCCTGAGACAAAAGGAAAAAAAATCAGCAATACTGATACTGTCTTCATTTAAAATTTCGATATTTTATTGTAATACTTTTTCATTACTTCTGATATTTAAAAATCTTTACTACTGACGTTTTGGTGTCTCCTTTAATTTTGCACCCAAGTCAAGTGTCTTACTTGCTTCATCTAGTTCCAGCACTGCTCTGAAACATGGTTTATTTATCTATAGTGTGGGAATTACAATAGTGTATACCTTGTACTTTTTTGAAATAGTTAAGGGAAATCATGTGTCTAAAGTCTAACAACGTACCTGACCCATTGTAAGCACTCATATCTTGCCTCATTTTATTATTATATGTTAATATGCTGTATTTCTTTAGAATGTTAATCAAGTCCTTCAAGCTCCTTGAGGAAAGAGTTTGGATTACTACTGCTATATCTGCTGTTGGATACTGTTTTGCACAGAAAAGTTTCTCCATCGAAGCTGATGTCTATTAATTGTGGAATCAGAACAGATTGTACTTAAGATTCATTTCTTCTCCTGCTCCCTAAAAATCTGTCTGATTACTTCTGAATCATCCAGCTGACAAATATGTATGATATGTATGTGTAGTATCACTGTTACCTGTTTTATAACTTTTTTTTTTAACTTGAGACCTACTTTCAATAGTCACTATGTTGTCTCTATGCCTCTCCGGTTCATCATTACTACACGTACATGGGATGACCGCTACATCTGGGAAAGAATTCCAGCTCCCAGATTATTCAACCCACTGTGCTGGCAGCATTCCATGAGTTCGTCTTGGGAAACTATAATTGATTACTCTGGAGGGAAAACTCCATCTCAACACCAGCTGGCAGCCAGACCCTGCCCTAGAGCCCCCAAATGAGTCTCCGGCGACATTTTCAGCAGAGACAGTGTACCCATGAATGGGGCTGACGTTATCTTCATGTCCAAATCGTTGCTAAGTGTGTGTGCCTTCTTAAACATACTCGAGTTTGGCAACAATAAAGTCTCAGAGTGGTGAATTTTCCAGTGGCTACCCCAGAGAGCCCTGTAGTATTTTTTTTTTTTCTTGCGGATTTAAGCAAGCAGCATGTGTTTCCACCCAACCCCATTTGAACAAATAAGCCAGGTAATAAAGAAACAACCCTGAAATGCAACAACCTTGCCCTGGTAGCAGAGAAGAAAGAAAGGACCACCTTGAAGAGACCAGGTTTGAGAAGCAGTGAGGTGAAGGTGGACATTTGTATTGTGGAACAGATGGACACCTTGTTCTCAGGGATGTGTTGACTGTTACCTATTAAGTCCATCAAGGCTACCATCCTAACTTCTGGGATTTGAAAAGGAACAAGCAATGCTGATTATTTGTCCAAACCCTTCAAATGAAAGTGAGTAATTTTTTTTTTAGATAGAGTCTTGCTCGGTTGCCCAGACTGGGGTGCAGTAGTGTGATCTTGGCTCACTGCCACCTCTGTCTCCTGGGTTCAAGAAATTCTCCCATCTCAGCCTCCCAAATAGCTGGGATTACAGACACACACCACCACGTCCGGCTAATTTGTGTATTTTTAGTAGAGACAGGATTTCACCATGTTGGCCCAGATTTCACCATATTGACCAGGAGTCAAACTCCTGACCTCATGTGATCCATCCGCCTCGGCCTCCCAAGTGCTGGGATTACAGGTGTGAGCCAGTGCACCCAGCCGAAAGTGAGTAAAATTTTAAAACATGAATGTGGTTTCCATTCTAAGAAGTGGCTTCTGGATGCCAAAAACATATTTTGGGATAAATATGATTTTGCTGAATAAAATTCTTGAGAGTTCTTCCACCATTTACACAGCACATTCATTCACGTGAACACAGGCGTGGATACTGTCATATCCATCAAGTTATGAGATGCCGAGACCTCACCCTCCACTAAACATGAACAGTGAGGAATAAAGAATAAGAGAATGAATACACTATGTGACCCCTACCCCAAACCCTAATTTGTGAATATCTCAAATTCTTTAAAACTCAAAAATAAACTTGACCTATAATATCCAGTAGTTTATTATATCTTGTATATTTGTGATTGTATCAGTTTAAGCTGACATTCCTAGCTCTGCTGATCTGGTCCCCAGTGCAGTAGCACAAAAGAAGAACTCACCTTCAGGTGCCTTATAAATAGATGTGCGTTCTCTCTCCTTGGTCGTGATTACTGTCAAGGTTGTGTGTGGTTTCTATTTTAGGCCCAAATGGCAGAAAAGCCGCTTCTGCAGCCAAGAAGCAGCATTGTAGGATGCCAATGAATTCTGGGGGAAATTACATTTTAAAAAGGAAAACTTTGACATACATCTGGCAATAGAACCATACTGAACATATGGCAGCCTGGTAGGTAGGAAGTCGTTGGAACATGGTAACTCGAGCTGAGTGCTGCCCCATCGTGTTCTGGGGTGCATTTGGGAAAGATCCTGCAGTGAGACCATGTCTCTTCCAACCTGGTGTGGCACATTCACTGGGGAAGGAAACTGGGTGAAACGCCATTCTTGAATGTATGACCTTCTCCTGGCAACCTCTGATTGACTCCAAAAAGCTAGTCTTAGTGGTGCACGTGGGCGGGAGCAAGACCCCACCGTGGGAGCCAAACATGTAATCATGACTCAGCCTATCCATAAGACACTGGGAAGCTAGAGAAACCCTGGGACTCAGAATCCCAGGATCCTGGTGCTAGAGAAGACAGACACCCAAAGTCAAAGTCCTGCTAGTTGATGGGGGATGCATCTTCATGGGTCAGTTTCTGCTTGATCACGTCTGCTACCAGGAAGTTCAGCACCTCTTGTAAGGGACAAGGAAAAACCAGGCTTTCATCAGAGGAAAGAGGAAAGATGCATCTGTCTTCATTGTAAGTTCATGAGGTTGTTCCTGGGACCCCAAGAGTTGAATTTATTTATTACAAGGTAATCCTCTCACCTTCTGGATTTCATACCTCCAGACACACCACTTTCCACTCCCCCACATCTTATGTGTCTGGTTGTTGGAGCTGCATCTCACATAGCAATGTCAGGATCACAGTACCCTGAAGGATTGGCACTGCCACCCCTATTCTTCAGACAGGGGCATGAGGGTTCAGTGAACGAGCTTCTTGATCAAGATCACACAGGTGGTAAGTGACAGTCTGAATGCAAGTCCAGATCTGTGTGACTTCAAAAACTGCTGTTGCTATTAGACATAGACAGTCTCAAAAATGTTTGCTTTTTGCATATCCCATGGACTGCAGACTAAACTATGAGGAAGGTACTTTCTCACCTCTGATCCTTAAGCTTACTCTGGATGGGACATGAGCCTTTTAAAGTTTCAGAAACTTGGTCTATGGGCCTTTGTTCTCTTCTGATTAAGTAATTGAACACACTGTATAGCTTCTTAATGCAGCATGCACTTTCCCTCAGCACAGGCATTCATACATGCTCATGTGTATACTCTTAGCATGTCCTCACCACCTTACAATGTGTATAAGCATGCCTTCTCCCATCACCACATACATGTACTCACTCCCATACTCAGAGACAGATTCCTACCTGCCTCCTTCAGAGCAGTTAAGTTTTCTGTTCACATCTATGACTGAGGGAATCATTAACATGTAGATTCAGCAAATACAGGCTGTGTTCCAGAAATCTGAATTTTTAACATCTAGGTGATTCTGATTAGGTAATCTGTGCACCATTGCTTGGGAAACATTGTCTTGGCTGTGAGATCCTTAAAGACAAGAGGTGTTTCTTTCTTTCTTTTTTTTTTTTTTTCTGAGACGTAGTCTCACTCTGTTGCCCAGGCTGGAGTGCAGTGCAGTGGTGTGATCTCAACTTACTGAAACCTCCATCTCCTGGTTCAAGCATTTCTCCGGCCTCGCCTCCTGAGTAGCTGGGACTACAGGCACGTGCCACCATGCCTGGCTAATTTTTTGTATTTTTAGTAGAAATGCGGTTTCACCATGTTAGCCAGAATGATCTCGATCTTTTGACCTCGTGATCTGCCCGCCTCGGCCTTCCAAAGTGCTGGAATTACAGGCATGAGACACCGCGCCTGGCCTGAGAAGAGGTGTTTCTTACGCATTTCTGTTTGGCCAGCACTAGTTACAGCCTAGGTGCAGGGTAGACAGATATTTGACAAGGATGGGTTGAATGAATGCCTCTGTCACTGACTCTTATTCACTCAGGGATGATTATTTCAAGAGAGGCAATATGTCAAGAGTCCAGAGGGTACCAAGGTCTCACTTGAACTTCAGGAGTCCTGTTGTATGAACTACTCTTTGAAAAGGACTTTTGAACATTCATGAGGACTCTCATTATTTGCTCCTTGTTCTTGGGCAGACTCTATTCCTAAAGAACACTGAAGGGTTTCTTCTACAGTATCCAGAGACTTTCCTTTCTTCCCCATGAAACTCACCACAAACTGGTATCCCTAGATCAAAGACTCTGAGGGAAATTGTCTCTGCCACACTACCTGCCCAGCACAGAAGGAAACACTTCTTTCTTTTTTCCTAGGTCTCTCACCATCTTTCGTGTCTTCCCATAATTGACAATGAACCTTGCTTATTTCTGCTGGTCCACATCAGTTCCAATGCACAGGTCTTGTAAGGAGTAGCCCATTGTCCCAGGCTACCTGGGACTTCTGCATTTCTCCAGAACTAGAATTCTCAGCTGTCCTGTCCCTGAGGGTATGCCATCTGTAACATTCTGCAAGTATCAAAGTGAATCTTTAGGTGCACTGCCAGTGACCCATGGCCAGTCAGACATTCATGTATTTGCTGGCATCCTCTAAGAGTGAGCTCAACCAAATAAAATACCATCCTGCACTCGTAAGGGATTTTGTAAAACCTGTTTCTGAATTTCTGATCCCCTATGTTTATGGTACTATCCTGGTTTTCTAGTCTGGCAACTGCACCAAGAAAGGAAATGTGGTTATTGAGGGTACTGAGGGATGGCGTCGTCTCGATGACTTCATGCTGGTTCCCTTTTTATGAAGTGTTCATGAGGCTTCATTTCACTTGCCTACTCTTAATTTTTTTTTTTTTTTGAGGTGGAATCTCACTCCTGTTGCCCAGGCTGGAGTGCAGTGGCACAATCTCTGTTCACTGCAACCTCCCCATCCCAGGTTTAAGCAATTCTCCTGCCTCAGCCTCCTGAGTAGCTGGGATTACAGGTGCCTGCCACCACGCCCAGCTAATTTTTGTACCTTTAGTAGAGATAAGGTTTCGCCATGTTGGCCAGGCTGGCCTTGAACCCCTGACCTCAGGTGATCTGCCCACCTCAGCCTCCCAAAGTGCTGGGATTACAGGCATGAGCCACTGCGTTCGGCCTCTCAATTCTCTTGACAGACTGTGGCAGGCTACTGGACTATGGTAAACAGTCTACCTCTTCCCTTTCCTTACAAATCTAGACACCACTTACCTGTTTTCAGTGCTCTGGAAGTACTACTACTGCCCACTGGAGTTGTTTCCCCAATACCCCCACCGTGAACAGTGACATCTAGGCCAGAGTAGATTTTGTGAGCAAACCAATGCTTGGCTATCCTGCCTAACAGCTTTTCAAACTTCAATAGGAACATCCAATTATGTGCTAGGAGATCCCCGGGCAGCATGGTGCCTGGGGATGGATATCTTTAGGAAGCCACAGTGTCCCCTCTTTGTTTGGTAGCTATATCCGCTATGCTAGAAGCTGTCCCTAGACCAAGGGGAAAATAATGTTTCCCTCATAGATCCCAAGGAAACATCAGAGTGATTTATAAGTTGGGGGAGAGCTTTGTCTATGCATCTGTGGTCTGTTAAGAGTAATACCTTTATCTATAGGTGTTCATCCTTATTTTGATGATGATAATAAAACATCCATTATAAATTTCTAAGTAACATAAAGAATGACGTTACAGAATGGAAGGAAGAAGGGGATGGGCATTTGGAAAAGATAAATGTGATAGAAGTGGGTACTTGGAATCAAAAGTGATCATTTGGTCCAGGATACAATTTAAGTCAAAGGAACTAGTCGCCTTAGATTAAAAATTTTATGATTATATTAGTGCAAATAAAATGTATTTCTAGCAACTACATCCCACAAGTTTTTATGTGTATGCTTAAGACATTTCCAGAAAAACAGAGAAGAAAACAATTATGGTTATTTTTGGTGAGAGGGACTGAGCATAAAAAAGTACTTTAAAATTTTACCTTTCAAAATTGGTACTCATTGAAGATTTTACCTTAAAAAATATATCACCACATATTATGTATTGCATAAATTGAAAAGCAAATGACAATTATTGCACTTAGGAAATGGCAAACCCTGAAAGTTTTGTACCCAGCAGCTGCATACTGTGGCTCTCGCTTTTCATGGTGAAGTTTAGAGGAAGTCCAGAGGTGTTCTTGTGTATCAGAAACCCTGCTGCTCTGGAAGGGGGCCTGGGCCACTATAAGATCAGTCTTTCCATGCTCATTTCCAAATCCACAAGGTTCAGCTGAGTTCATTTAGCTCCCCTGTGTCCAACCACACAGTCTGGATAGGGGTAGTGCTTGGTTTCCCGATAATCAGTACTTCTTCCTTCCCCTCCTGGTACTGGAGGAAATTTAGAAGTGTGTATTTTAACTGCTGGGCTTTGACACTCAAGCAGGGTTGCTGGTAGATCAGACTTGGGGTTAAGTCAGTGATTCGTACCCCTCCTTTTCATCCATCTCCAGCCGGGAATCTTCATAAGAAGAAGGATATGTGGAACTCTAGGGGCAGTGGACCCTAAAATTCATGTGCAGAACAACCACCAGCAAAGTATATTAAATGCCCATTCTCAGAGCTCACCTCTAGAAGTCAGGATTCAGCAAGTCTGGGGAGGGGCCCAGGAATCGGCATTTTAACAAGTTCCCTAGATGATTTGGATGGAAGAGACTCAAGAAAGCACATACAGAGAAAATTTGTTGGAAGGACTACAGAGAAATAGAACACTACAAAGTAAGAAAGGGCTGATGCTACAGGCATTTTCCAAAACTGGGGGAAACAGGAAAAATTGGAACATGATAATAATAAAGACAAACACTTAGCACTTATTTCACGGAAAACTCCATTTTGAATGCTTGACATGTGTTTATTCATTTAACCCCCAGGACTCCCATGACATCTTGACACCCTTTACATGAGGAAATGAAGGTGGAAAGTTTAAACAACTTTCCCTAGGTCATCCAGCTACAAAGTGACAAATCAAGAATACAGACTCACATGGTGCAGCTCCAGAATCCATGCTCTTAACCACCATACTCTGGGATAGGAGTTGACAAACTATAACCGTTGGACCAAATCCATCCTGCTTCCTGTTTCTATTAGGCTATATGAGCTAAGAATTCTTTTTACATTTCTAACGTAAAATGTAAGAAAGACCATTGGACTTTCGGTGAGAACAGTTGTTGAAAGAGTTGAAGACATTGACTCTTGGTCCATGAAGCCTAAAATATAGGACTACAGATTGGGTATTGAAAATCCAAAATCCAAAATGCTCTGAAATCAAACTTTTTGAGTACCAACATGACACTCAAATGAAATGCTTATTGGAGAATTTTAGATTAGGGATGCTGAATGAGTAAGTATAATGTAAGCGTTCCAAAATCTGAAAAACAAAAAAAAATCTGAAATCTAAAACATTTCCAATACCAAGCATTTCTAAAAAGGGAACCTAACTCGTATCAGATTCTTTACAGAAACAATTTGATTGAGTAGAGAATAAACTCAAGGCTTTTGTTTCTCTGGAAAGTATTACAGGTTGATTCTAAATCATTTCACTTGGGGGGCTGTGTAGAAACTCATGAGACCAAAAGCCAGTTCAGGTACATCTATGCCCCCTGGCACTCCTATCTTGTAACTGAAGTTGCCAAGTGTGATACTGGCAGCCTTGGATCACTTAAGAATTGTTGTTTAGGACCAGTGTAACTAATGATAGACTTTCTCCACTTATATCAAATTCCTTAAAAATGGTAACATACAACTGGGGCATAATGAAGAATTCCTCACATAGGGAAAATAGTGAAAATATGTTCTTGACCCTCATTTCAGTCATATTTATTCTGCCGATGTTATTATAACAATGCCACCAGTTCTTTACTGCCGGTAAGAGTCACAGTAAAGCTGAAGGAACTGAGTCTAAAAGATCTAATAACTTTCTCATGGTCAGTTACATAGTTAGTGAAGTGGATGAACCTCAGGCAGTCAGATTCCAGAACCTGTGTGCCTAACCACCACCATACAGTACAGCTTCCCCAGAAGGTCTCTGTGAGCTAGTTAGCATTCCTTTCTCCATTTTACAAATGAGGAAACTGGCTGTCAGAACATTCAAAACAATTGAACAAGGTCATTCACCTCTTCATCCTATTTGAGTGCAGATCTGACAGAGTCGGAATTCCAGGCACGTTCCACTATTTCACTGGATCATAAAATGGCCCTCCCGGGACAGCCCCAGTCTAGTGGCCAAGCCCTCTTTCCAATGTCTGAGATGCGTTGCATGTCCTTGAGAAGGACCACAGGGCATCATAAAGAGGTCCTATCAGCTCTATTCTTAACAAAGGAGTTTTGGATAGTCTCAAGCCCTGATTTTCCACAACTCAGAGCAGGCATTAAAGGATACTACAATTCTACTGCTCACAGCCATGTAATCCTGCATAAGGATTACATGTGCTTGCTTCTCAATTTCCTCATCTGTAAAATGGTAATGATGATAACACCTATTTTACAGAGTTATTGAAAATATTTAATGAGATAATTCACATAAAGCTCTTGGTAATTCACAGCATATAGTATGTGTTCAAAAAATGGCAACTATTACTATAATTAGATAAAAGGACATGAGCCTATTATTAGATTCGATGGCATAAAGAAATAATAAAATTTAATGAGTGTAGATGATGTGCCAGGCACTGCATTAAATTTTACGTTCAGTTTCCTTTGAAATCCTTAAAATTGTCTCTAATTATTACTTTTCTATAGATGAGGAAACAAAAGCATGTTCAGAGAGGTAAAGTATTTCACTCTAGGTCACACAGAAGGGTTGGGATTGGAACCTAGGTCTATTTAATCCTGAATTTACATTCTAACCCACAGAGCTATGCCAACTCTCTCAAATTTCTGCCCCTTTTTAGAGCCCAAAAATACAGAGCAGAGCTCCTAAAACAAGTTTTAATAAAAGAGAAAATCATGACATTTATGCTAAATTTTATTAGACTTTTATATTAAGAAGAAGGTATATTCAGTGAAAACCTACTTATTAAAAATGAGCTTGAATAATAATATACTATATGAAATTAAAAATTGTGTCTACTACTGTCAAGCCAAAGATAGATTATGATGTGTTAGACGGGTACAAATGATTCTGTAGTCCTGATCCAGGAAAAGATTTGGAGGCAATTTTGCCTCTTAAGAAAGTATTGTACAACACTCACTTACAGAAGATTTATTAGAAATGAAATGGAAACTCTCTCAAGATTTTATTAAGAGATATAGTCTTCCTGCATAACTTCTTTCCCTCCTGGACATTTATGAATGTTTGGCTGGAAGGGTGGTCTGGGAGCTGGGTTTTGATATATGTGATTCCTACAAGGACATGCCAAGGGAGACATTTTTCCATCAAAAGCCATATGCATGCAGGATCCTGGAAAGTCGTCCAGCAACTGTGGACACTGGCAATAAAGATGATCTAGGAAAAAAACAGGCCAGCCAGAACCAGTCACTGTGAATGCTGGGAGAACCAGTGGCAAAATATATAAATGCCTTCAGAACTTTGTATGGAAAACAATAAAGGTTGAATTTGTTTTGCTACCTGATCGAGAGTTTTCCAGAACGTGGCCATAGTCAGAGAATAGCAAAGTGCTTTGTTAATTCAACCACCAAGTACACTATTCAAAACCATGAGAGAGCCAAAATGAGAAAGGCGTATGGCCTCATGGCTATGCGCCCCACTCAGATGGGGTCACAACTTTGCTCTACATCCAGACAGGGTCTCCCACAATGCCATGGACAGGATGATCTTAGGTTGTGACCAGGGCAGCCTTGTGGCCCTCAGTGTGTCTTCATGGTATATGTGGCTGGACACTAATCATGACAACACGTCTTAACATGGGAACAGAAATTTGGAATGGAATGCTACATTACTACCACTGCTACCAAAAACAACAATAGAGAAAAGCATGACTTTTGTATTCCTGTCACTTCCTCTCCAAATCTGGAGCTCTACTCCCTTTTGCTTTCTGAGCCCAGTACCCACTGATCATTTTAAGTTCCTTGATGTTGCCATTTGCCATAGGACTTTTGCACAAACTGTTGTCACTATTTGGAAAACTTTTTGATTTGCCTTCCCCATGCCTGTGCAATGTCTATTTATCCTTTGGACATTAGTTTAAATGGCACCTTCTCAGGAAATTTGTGACACTTGCCTCCCTTCTCCCAGATTAGAACACACTCCCTGTCATCCACATTCATAGCTTTGTGGTCCCTACATTTTATATCACATATTATAGATATACTGTGTATTATTTGTGTGATTATTTGATTAATACTTATTTGACTAATATCTGTCTCCCCTATATGGCTACTAGCTTAAAAGGAAAATAACTGTGTCTGTTCTCCTTTATTATTTTATTCTTAATAAAAATAATAATCACACATAATTCACCCACTATTATGAGAACAGAACTAAGGGAAAATTTACCCCTTGATTCAATCACCTCCCACCAGGCCCCACCTCCAACACTGAAAATTATAATTTGACATGAGATTTGGGTGGGGACACAGATCCGAACCATGTCACTTGCAGTGTCAAGCTGACCTGAATTTGAATTCCAGTCCCACCACACTACCTCACTGTGAATATGGCCATTTTACAGAGCCTATTTAAAATTCAATTAGTGCATCTGTAAATGGAGGGTAAACCATGTCAGTTTGTGTAAGAATTAGGAATAGTGCTTATCACAGGGCATAGCAGCCATTAGGCCCTTCTGTATTATAGTTATTACGAATATTTAGCCAGTTAGTTAACAAATATTAGGTGTTTACTCCTTCCTCCCCAGGATCATGCTTTCCATCCTTCCTTCCTTCATTCCTTCCTTGTTTTGAGACAGTGCCTCTTTGTTTCCCAGGCCGGAGTGAAGTGGTGCAGTCTCAGCTAACTGCAGCCTTGACCTCCCAGACTCAGTGATTCTCCCACCTCAGCCCACCAAGTAGCTGGGACTACAGGCATGCACCACCATGCTCGGCTAATTTTTGTACTTCTTGTAGAGATGGGGTTTTGCCATATTGCCCAGGCTAGTCTCTAACTCCTGAGCTCAAGTTATCTGCTCACCTCAGCCTCCCAAAGTGCTGGACTACAGGCATGGGCCACCACACTGGCTCGAAGGTCACATTTGTTACGTGTTAGCAAAGAAGTTGGCTTGCATGGTTCCCCGGCTCTAGGGATCTGTGGAAGTTTGAACTTAAGAGTGTTGATTTGGGGTGTCTGGCAGAAGAAATTTCTAAGTAGCAAAGCATTCAAGATATGACCTGGCTGCTTCAAAAAGCCTATGCTCATATGCATAAACAAATAAATAACTGGTAAATGGAACTTAAATTTAAAAAGGAAGAAGAGGATAAAAGTTTGCAAAATTTGCAGCCTGGCAATATGGTAGAAAAGAAAAGCTCATTTTCAGAGGAGCAATTCAAGCAGGCTGCAGAAATGTGCATAACTAAAAGGAAGGCAAACGCTGATAGCCAAGACAATGAGCAAAAGGCCTCAAAGGCGTTTCAGAGACTGTCATAGTAGCCCTCCCATTATAGGCCTGGAGCCCTAGGAGGGGAGAATGGTTTTGTGGTTTTGTGGGTCAGGCCCAGGGACCTGTCACTCTGCACAGCCTTAGGACAGTTTTCCCCTGCTGCTCCAACTCCAGCTGTGGTTCAAAGGGATCCAGGTACAGCTCAGGCCACTGCTTCAGAGGTTGTAATCCATAACCCTTGGCAGTTTCCATGTGGTGTTAAGCCTGCTGGTATGCAGAGTGTAAGAGTTAAGGCTTGGGAGCCTCTACTTAGATTTCAGAGGATGTATAAAAAAGCCTGGATATACATGGATGTACAGACAAAAAAACTGATACAAAGGAAGAGTCCTCATGGAGAACCTCTACCAGGACAGTGCAGAGGGGAATTGTGGGACTGGAGACCTCCCACAGAGTCCCTACTGGGACACTGCCTAGTGGAGCTGTGAGAAGAGAGCCACCATCCTCCAGATCCCAGAATGATAGATCAACTGACAGCTTGCACTCTGCACTTAGAAAAGCCACAAGCACTCAACTTCAGCCCTTAAGAGCAGCCTGGGCCCTTCAGAACCACAGGGGTGACGCTGAGCCCTTCAGAACCACAGGGTTGACGCTGCTCAAGGCACTGGGAGCCCACCCTTTGCATGAGAGTGCCCATGCAAAGATGTGGGACATGGAGTCAAAGGAGATCATTTTGAAACTTTAAGATTTAGTGACTTCCCTGCTGGGTTTTTGAGTTGCATGAGGCCTGTAGCCTCTTTCTTTTTGCCAATTTCTTCCTTTTGTAAGGGGAGTACTTGCCCAATGCCTATACTTCCTTGTATCTTGCAAGTAACTAACTTGTTTTTTATTTCACAGGCACGTAGGCAGAAGGGACTTGTCTCAGATGAGACTTTGGATGGTGTACTTTAGAGTTAATGCTGGAATGAGTTAAGAATTTGGGGGACTATTGGTGAGGCATGGTGGTATTTTGTAATGTGAGATGAACATGAGACTTGGTAGGTGCCAGGGGCAGCATGACATGGTTTGGTTATGTGTTCCCACCAAAATATGATCTCGAATTATAATCCCCAATATTGGAAGTAGTGCCTGTTGGGAGGTGATTTGACCATGGCGGTAGAGTTATCATGAATGGTTTAGCACCATCCCTTCTTGGTACTGTATAGTGAGTGAGTTAGCATAAAATCTGTTACCCCCCATCTACTTCCATCTTCTCTGGCCATGTGAGGTGCGGCTGCTTCCCCTTCACCTTCCACCATGATTGAAAGTTTCTTGAGGCCTTCCCAGAAGCTGCTATGCTTCCTGTACAGCCTGAAGAACTGTGAGCCAATTAAAACCCTTCTGTTTATAAATTACCCAGTCTTGGGTATTTCTTTGTAGCAATGTGGGAAAAGACTAATATAACAGGTTAAACTTGTTCTACTGACCTGCTGCTTCTCCTTTAATGTGCTGTGTCTTACCTGGCACACGATTCCCTGACTGTTGGAAGAAATGGCAAAGAGGATACGGTGAGTCACACTGTGATGCCAAAACCTAATTTCTGGATGCCCTGACTCACATTCACACCAAACCTTTGTTTTTCCCAGCAGAGGGCAATAGGGTTTTGTAGACTTCACTCCAGCTTGACTGGTCCCTTCTGGAGTCACCCTCTGCAGGAACTGTCAGAACCCTCTACATCTTACACCCCAGACGATGTGACTCCTCTAGAGTTCTCCAGTGCTGCCAGTGGCTCCTCTTCTAATCTCTGCTGCCCCATTGCCACCTTTGTTGTGACACACACTTTGCTCTTAGAGAAGAGACTTTATTTTTTATTGAACTGGCCTTGCACTGAAGTAGACATGTTTAAATCACACTCCCTCATCTTGTCAAGGTAGCAGGAAACCCATCATCAGCTCCTCCACCTCTCCCTAGCTCCAAAGCATGGCCAGGACTCAAGTAGTTTCATCTACCTCTCATCCAATAGCAGCAAATTTCTCACAATGGCAAAAAACCATTTAGTAGCTAAAATTGCCAAATCATCTCTCTAGATTAGAGGATCTTAAAACTAAGCATCCATCAGCATCACATGGAAGGTTTGTTAAAATATACTGGCTGTGGACTATTCAATTCCAGAGGTCTGGAGTGGAACCTGTGAGTTTGCATATATAACAACTTCACTGGTGATGCCAGTGCTACTTATCTGGAAACGACAGTTTGTGAACCAATGAACCGATTGTTCTCTACCTTGGTATACTTCATAGGATCACCTGTGGTGCTTCAGAAAATTCTGTTGCCTACAACACACCTCAAACAAATTCAATTAGTATCAGTGGGGACGAGGCACAGGAATCAGAATTTATAAAGCTTCCTAGGGGATTTCAATGAGCAGCCAAAATTGAAAAACACTGTGCTACATAGAATTGGCAAGTGTGTGTATGTGTGTGTGTTTGTGTATGTGTGCCTGTGTTCTACCTTCAAGAGTAAGTGAGAGTAGATAGGCCAGACAAAAGGCTTTTTAAGATATCGATGCTCAGAAGATATTACTAAAAATATGCCTCTCCCAGTATTTTGTACTGGCTTTGTGCTCAGGCTTGTCTTTTCTTTAATGCAGCATAAATAGGCCCAAGAAAGCCAACTGAAATATAAATTATCTTTTGCAATATTTCTAGCAACAGCCTTTTGGAAGAAAAGAACTTTGATTTGGGTCTCGAATGATGAGAGAAAGTCAGCCTCAGGAAAATTTGCAAGAAGAGAATTCCATGCCAAGAGGAGAACAATGCAAGGTTCTGAGCTGGAAAAGAAGAACAGTATGGCTTCTTCGAGCTGATATGGCAATAAATGTAGAGTAAGGACTTGAACCCAGACAAGCTCATTCTAGTTCCAATATACTAAATTGCATTCCTAAAACAGTTAATCCCAAGAGAAGATGGTTCCTGCAACCAGGGTCACTTCTCTTGCATTGAAGCTGCATCAATTTAGGTAGAGGGAGAAAAGATGCATCACTTGACCTTTCTCATCTGTCCTAAACATGGGTTGAAATTTGTTCTCAGTGTTTTTTTTTTTCTTTTTACCCACTTTTTCCTTTCCAAAATCAGGTCTTACTTCTTACACTTTCAGAATCAAGAAAGGAGGCTGATTGTAGTCCAAATTTTGATTTTGGTTATAATTCAGCTGGAAAGAATACAAAGAAAGGTGTGGGGATCTGACTGTCTCACTGGAGTCCTAGTGAGAAATCACAATCCTTGGCATGGTCTTTGCAGACCACCATAAAGTGTGGTGGGTCTGGAAACATTGCCTCCTGGGAAGAAGGTTTCCATGGATATCTGAAGCCAAGAATTTAGACTCAGGAGTCTAAAATTTCCTATCTTCAACAATGGTTTTCCTAGAATAGGTTAAGACTGTGGTGGGAGTATAATTTGATAGAGTTTTTTAGGATAGCATTTTGACAATATCTATTAAATTTAATAATGTGTTTACCCTCTAACCTAGAATCTCTACATTTTATTCCCTAAAAAAGTGCTCAAAGGCAAGTATAGAAAATTTCACCACGGAGCTGTTTATAGTAATGGAAAATGGGAGAAAAACAAAATCTACATGATTATGGAAGTGGTAAAGTAAATGATAACATTCCCATTTTATGGATAAGTATGCCACAGGGCAAAGAGAGCCAACAATTGCTTTTAACATTTAAACACTTAACATTTAAAAGCAAATTGCATAAGAATGCATAGTGTCTGTTACTATGTTAAGACACAGAACACAACTCTGTATTTCTGCATGTAATATTTATGTGTCTAAACATATAGAAAGGAGGGGCGGAGCAAGATGGCCGAATAGGAACAGCTGCAGTCTCCAACTCCCAGC
>NW_012121820.1:13709101-13768482 GCF_000951035.1 Colobus angolensis palliatus
AACAACAACAAAAAAACATATAGAAAAAGGTATGGGAGGATACACATAAATTGATACTAGTTATTCCTGAATCTAGGAAGGGGACTATGAGGAGAGTAGGTAAAGGCAATGACAAAGATGTCAAAGACATTTGACTTTTGACTCTGAAAATTCCACATATTTGAATTTTTACAAAATAATATAATTGTGCATTAGTTGAATAATAATATATACTTTTAAGCCTGGCAAACATACTCGATAGGGGTTAAGGTAAATGGGGTAGGAGCCTCAATGTTCTTGGAAGTCATGACTTACATTTCTTTTTGAGTAATGTTTTCTAGCCGGGAAGGCTGGTCTAGTCCTAGGATGGGGCCTTTTAGTGCTATCTGAAGACAAGTCTGAGGACACAATCCTTCCTAATAAAAGAAAAAAGGGAACAGTTGTGATCCAGAAGTTGAGAAGCCTTGTGAAATAGCCATCTGATGTTCCATGCCACACCTTCTCCTGGAATCTGTTTTCAGCACTTCCCCTAAATGTGGCTCTGACTCTTTACCCCAAGACCCAGCCTCCCACATGCCTGCCTGCCATCAGAGAGGCAGCAATTCTTTGAACTTTTAGACTCTTTCTTTCCAACTGTTTGTTCCATGCTTGGAATTCACTAGGTAAGTTAGCAACCTTCCATAGACTCTGTATGTCTAGTGACATGGAGATGCCCTAATTTACACTATTCCATAAGCATCTGCTGCATGGGAGGCAGCTGCCTACTCTGGAAAGATTTCTTTGGGATACCTATAGAGAAAATATCCAATTGCCACGTAACACTTTAGCTGGAAAACGGAGAAGATGGAAGCCAGCTTAGCCATATGCTAAAGGAGAGAAGTGCCTTTGGTTCCCATTTGTGAGAATAATTTGAGATGCAGTGGCTTCTGTTATTTTCAATGACTAAAAGGTGATGATTCCCTTGATAAATTCCTCACAAATAGTTGCTAGCTAAGAGCTTCTTGGAAAAGAAGCATAATTTTCCAATTGCAAATTTTAATTTTTTCAAATGAAAATATATAGCACATGTACTTAGAGTGAAATAAAAAAGCTATTGATATAATTATTTTTATGCAATAAATATTTGCCCAAGATTTATAATTCCTTGACCTTTTTATACAAAGTTTTCCTGACCCACACCATCTGCTCTGTTTTGAACAGCCATATTGAGGTATAATTTGCATGCCATCACATTGGCTCGTTTTAAGTTATAATTCAGTGATTTTTAATAGTTTCCTTTCTATTTTTCAACCAGATCCCACACTATTCCAGTTCTCCAGGCCACAAGCACTCTGATTTTTGCACAGTGAAGTATTTTGGGCTCTTAACTCTCCCTTTATTGTTAGGAAAATCACTGTCTATGCCATTAGCATCCCCACACTTACACTCCACCATTTCTGCTTCCTCGGTAGAAAGTGATCATTTCCCATGATGCTAAGGTGCTGGCACATAGTACAGCTCTTGCTGTCCTTCACCTTCCATGGGTAACAAAGCCTTGCCCATGAGATGATATGACTCTTGCTTATAGTTTTCACTGCCTTTGTTATACTATTTCCCTTAAGATACCCTTTCGGTGACTCTATCTTTCATCCCGGAATTTACACAGGGCTTTAAAGTGGGAATAGTATTTTCATCTCTGCAAACTCATTAGAAACTCAAACAAATACCTAAAGCAGGGCATGGCTTTCTCTTTCTTAAAAGGTTACAAAAACAAAAATGAAAAGTAAAGAGGGTGAATCTGGTCAAGTTAAAAATTATATCAAAAGGAGTTATTACAAAACAAAATGAAACTTGCCCAAGATTTCTTACTTAGCAAATAGCAAATTAAATACTGAATACACATCTTAGGACTGCTTTCTATTAACATGAGCCTTCAAGACCTAGGGAGGAGGAGGAAGACTGTAAAGTCAATTCAGTATGGGAGAATTCAAAGAGTACTTTTGGTGGGTGGGACTAGATCTTGGTGTAATATTACTGTACTATGAAAGCTGACAAGAAAGCCCCTTTCTTTTTTCTTCAGCCACCAAAATACATCATTGAAAAGTGGTGAGCACTTTGGGAGGCTGAGTCAGGAGGATTGTTTGAGGCCAGGAGTTCAAGACCAACCTGGGAAATGTAGTGAGACTCCGTCTCCAATAAAAATAAACAAATTAGTTGGATGTAGTGATGTGCACCTATAATTTCAGCTACTCGGGAGGCTAAAGTGGGAGGATCACTTGAATCCAGGAGTTCGAAGCTGCAGTGAGCTACAATTGTGCCACTGTGCTATAGTCTGGGCAACAGAGCCATATCCTGTTTTTCTAAATAAATAAAAAGTGGAGAGACTGTAGAGTGCCTCTGGAAGGCCATATGTGTCCCCAGTATGGATTGTTTGGGTTAAAGAATGCATAAGCTCAGGGCACTATCTTCCGGGCTTCAAGATATGGAAGATGCTATGGAAATTAACAAAGTGATATTGCTGACATCTCAAAACATCACAACGAAATGAATTAGCCTTTATAGTTAATTCACTGCTGTATATAAATCCCATGGAAAGCAATGTAAGTTTTTGCCCAGCAACACATATCAATCTGTGCAAAAGCCTTGATATCCAGCTTATTAACCTTGACGATGTTAAGTTTGCATGCATCATGGCAGTATACTGATTCCTCTTTCTTGCTCTGCTTCACCTAATAGAGTCACCTATGCCCCCATGCACACTCTTTCTCCAACTGGTGACTTAGAAAATTGAGAAACTTACCTACAACTATCTCTTGCTGCACAGGTATTGACAATTGCTTACTATGCTGAATGATGAGGAAGTGAGTATTCCCATTCTTCCCATTGTGTCTGCTCCTCATACCTCACACCTCCTACTTCCAAACCTTTGTTGGTTGGACCTTACTTTGTACACCTTTTGGACTGACTACATCTTTTTTATGTTTTGTAGCCACAGTTTAGTTTTTTTGTGCATTGCCTGTGTATTGATTCTAAAAGTTGGGAAACAACAACCAGTGTATGTATTATGATGATGATACCACAGAGACAACTATTGTGATCCCTAAGGTTCCAATGTCACCACTCTGGTGGTACTCCAGAGGAAACGGAATTTCTTTTTTTGTTGTTGATATAGCCCTAATTGCTCAAATCCATGTCATATTTAATTTTGATTCATATTGGTCTTTATGAAGTATTTTTCTTTTGCTTGAGTTGCTGATTATCTGTTATTTCTTTCCTCCTCTTCCTTTTCTGTCACCATCTCTCCCTCTCTCCTTTCCTTCCCCTCTTCCATCTTTCTTTTCTTCTTCCTCTCTCCATTCCTCTGTTCCTTCTTATTTCCTTGGTACTTTGTTGTATTATTATTATTGTTATTTGAGATGGAGTCTCGCTGTGTCACCTAGGCTGGAGTGCAGTGGCGCGATCTTGGCTCACTGCAAGCTCCGCCTCGCAGGTTCACCCCATTCTCCTGCTTCAGCCTCCCTAGTAGCTGGGACTACAGGCACTCGCCACCACACCTGGCTAATTTTTCATATTTTTAGTAGAGACTGGGTTTCACCATGTTAGCCAGGATGGTCTCGATCTCCTGACTTCGTGATCTGCCTGCCTCAGCCTCCCAAAGTGCTGGGATTACAGATGTGAGCCACCGTGCCCGGCTGGTTGTATTATTATTATTAAGATGGAGTCTCACTCTGTGGCCCAGGCTGGAGTGCAGTGGTGTGATCTCAGTTCACTGCAACCTCTGCCTTCCGGGTTCAAGTGATTCTCCTGCCTCAGCCTCTGAGTAGCTGGGATTACAGGCATGCACCACCACACCCAGCCAATTTTTGTATTTTTAGTAGAGACGAGGTTTCACCATGTTGACCAGGTTGGTCTCAAACTCGTGACCTCAGGTAATCTGTTCGCCTCGGTCTTCCAAAGTGCTGGGATTACAGGTGTGAGCCACCACGCATGACTAGTGTTTTATTGTAGTTCCGTTAGCTTTTCTTAATTACACTGACTCTTCTATCAAATCCTCCTTTCTTGAGCCCACCATCCATCTGGTCAATTCTAGGCAGGTTGTTTCCTAGGCATGCTGCACATGAGCTATCCTTTGACTTCCAGACACTGCTCTTCTGGGTTGGAGCTACTCTTGAATAGACCTCATATCATGTTCAGTTTATGACTTCATTTATCAGGCATACAATCTCAAGGGGTGATTGGGTGGGGAGTCCTCCTTAGCCTCAAATTTCCAGAAAAGGAAGTAAACTTCCATTACGGCTCTATGACAGTAGTTCTCCAACATGATAGTGCATTACAATTACCTACAGGGCTTATGGAAATGCAGATCACTGAGTTCCTCCCCTAGAGTTTCTGATTTGCTAAGTTGCTGAGGTAGTGCTCCAGAATTTCCTTTTTATTTATTTATTTATTTATTTTTTATTTTTTGCCAAGTTCCCAGGTGACATTGATGCTGCAGGTTTGGGGATGACACTTGGAGCACCACTGCACTAGGAGAAAAAGAGAAAACATGAATGGAAGAAATTCTTCTGGCTTTTCTCTTGTTTATTCCCTTCTTCCTGGTGAAAAACGTCTTATTTTTACGGTGAATTATGCGGAAAGAACGTGTGGCTCAGCTGCTTCTGGGATTTCTGTTTCAAGGTGGCCTGCTTTAGCTGTTGGCATTCTGGACCTATTTCAAATAGCAAGCACACCTGGGTCAGGAACCAAGCCTTCCTTTAATGTCTAGCTCAAGGCCCTTTCCATACTCCACTCAGGCAAAGCAACGATTCTGGAAAGATTGACTGACTACCCTTAAAATCCCTCAGGCGATTGATCCTAAACTCCAGATTTAAGATCCATTGAGGGTCTAGTAAGGGACCCAACTGGCCACAGGTCCACTTCAGTACTGTTAACGACATAGATCACTTGTAAATTGATCATTCAGCTTTTTGTATCCATTTCTTAACTGGCTACTAACTTTGGAGAAAGATGAAAAATGTAATCAGTTATCAGCATTCTAATGCTAACAGAAACTTAAAATTAACTTAAAATGTCTGGTTCTGTCTCACCTAAAAATGTTCTCATTATATCCTTATGCCTTGGTTGATAGTTTGGTTGGTTTTTCACATCTAGAGGGAAGGGATACTTCCCTTGTAATTATTGGGTTTTTGGGCCTAGAATTAGATTGCTTGCAAGACTTTCAGAATTTTTGTTAATCCATGGTACTTTAAGTTTTGGAGTCCCACCTCTCATGATATGAAACATACGACAGAGTACCATAATATCATATTATCTACATCTATATTTATTTAATAATTTCTCATACTTGATTTTATAGTTTAGTATTATAGTTTTAAATCTCTACCTATATACATATACACACATGTAATATGGATATAGCATCTCTATATACTATATAGTTGGCTGTTTTTACTCACAGTACTTTAGCATCAAATATGTGAGTTTTTCCACACCAAAAACGAATTCTCCTAATCTCTGAACACCGGCTGGATGTTCTACCATTCAAATCCACACTGACACTAACTACTCAGAGTTGGCATGGACACCACAGGTTAAGGTTTCAGTCCTGTAAGACAGAAACACATCAGACACCAGTTACAAGTCTCAGATTGCCATCTGTACTTCTGAACAATTGGCTATAAACCAGGGATTGCCGTATCTCACCACAGGTTCTATAATTTGCTCGGATGGTTCACAAAACTCAGGGAAACACTTTACTTATATTTACTTGTTTATTGTAAAGGATAGAATGTCATATCTTTAAGTGTCCTGAGCCCAGGGGATTCTGTACTGTGGAGCTGGGCTGTGCCACCCTCCCTGCATGTGGATTTGTTCATCAACTTGGAAGCTCTCTGAACTCTGCCATTGAGAGAGTTTTAAGAAGTCTTCATTATATCAACAAGACTGATTAAATTATTGAAAATTAATGATTATCTAAATCTCTAGTCCTATCCCCAGAGGTTGGGGAGTGGAACTGAAAATCCCAACCCTCTAATCACACCTTAGTTTTTCTGGCCACCAGCCCCATCCTGAAGCTCTCTAGAGGCCACCAGTCATGTCAATAGCCCACCAAAGACACTTTTACCACCCAAGAGATTCTAAGAGTTTTAGGAGTTATGTGCCAGGAATGAGGTACAAAGACTAAACATCAGAACAAAAGATGACTCTATTGAAACTAAAGGCTAACCTGGTTAAGTCTACCAAACTTAACCTGCCTTGTGTGGTTTTAATAGGTTACTTCCAGTTGATCTTAAAACCTATGTGGCTTAAAGTAACACAACTAAACAATATATAACTGTACTCCCACTAGCTTCCTTATAGATAACATCTCTGACATATGTATCACTATAGTTAATGACTGCTTAAAGTTATTTTTCAGGAACTAGTCCAGTTTAAACTGATGGAGACCACCAACGCTTCAACTGGGCCAGTGCAAATACTTGAAAGATCACGTTTTGATGTTAGAGGGCCCAAACCTCCTCCCTCAGATCATGCTAATGCCACCATTTTCTGAATGCACGTGTGTCCTGTGAAAAGCCATGAACTCTGACTTCTCTTGCACAGACCACTGAATACCTCATTTTTCTCCACTACCAATCACCTTTCTCCATGCCTTAGACCAGCTTGCTTCTTTATCCTGTAAATACACCTAAGCCCTATATTCAGGGAGGTGAATTTGAGATCTGGTTTCCCATCTACTTGCTCGGCTACCTAGTGAAAAATATCTTGACTGAAAAACTCATTGTCTCAGTGATTGTCATACTGCATGATGGGCAAAATGGGGCCTAGTTTGGTAATACTATTGTAAAATTACAAGAGTTTTAGTAACTCTGTGTCAGAAACTGGGAGCAAAGACCAAATTTATATATATAATATATAATACATATATATATGGGCATATATGTGTGAATACATATTCTATCACAATCATATATGTTATATATCTACAGAAATATATTATATATAGTTATATATAGATATAATATATATATCTATAATAAAGTTTCTCTTCTATAAAATATTTTCATAGAACTTAAAAAACTCATAGGCCCCAGACACTGTGTCTCAATGTCTAAACGATAAAATAGTCCTAAGAATACAATATTGCTAATGGAAAATTTGAGGTCCGGTTAATTCTTATTCTTTTGTAGGCAACTATCTTGCATCTTGTAAAGTTTTTGGATCTCCTCTTTATTCTTAATCCTTGAAATTTTACATTAATATCCCTAGGTTTGGCTCTTCCTTTCCTTTTACTCTAAACTCTTACTATACCCTTTCAATATGATACTTGTGACCTTTATATCTCTGGGAAATTCTCATCTATTATAACTTTGATATTTTCACTCCTTCTAGTGTCTTTTTTTTCCTAGAGCTTTAAATATGGGGCAAAATTATTAATAGCTGCATGACAGTCTATTAAATAGATATGTCACCATCCTAATGTTATAAACTTAGGTTGCTATAAGTAACATCTTTGCCTATGTATTCTTCTTTTGAATTATTTCCTCAGGAATAATATTTATTAGGTCAAACACTGAGAGATTTTACACAGACTTACTTGAGACCTCTAATACCAGAAGCCCTCCTTGAAGAATATCTTCTAAACTTAAGAAGCAAGTCTGAGGTCTGTGACTGCTGCTCCCTGCTGGACTTCAGGCCACAAACATACAGTCCCAGGGGGTCTTCTGGAGAGGCAGATTTGCTCTGTTGGGGGATGTTCATGTGCTATGCAGACACCTGACACCTGGGAGGCTAATCTGTCTTCTCATCTTCACTCTAGCTGTCTGGCAGGTAATATGCCTGATTCAATGCCTGAGCTAGGCCCAGGGGGCCATATGCAAATGGCCTTGCCTTGTGATACACTATCTACTGGCTGGAATGGGCCCAACACATTCACGAGACCATTGACTGTGTGTGTCAGCCCCTCCCCAGCTTTCTTGATCCATGAGGAATCTGCAGACAACTGTGCCTTTGGAGCTAGAAAAAGCCTGCAAGCCCCATCCCAGCTCCTTCCAGTGCCTGAAATTGCAGAGCCACACAGCTGGCTTATAGCCAGGGTAGCCCTGGCTGTGGGACAGAACAGGGCGGCAAATTTTTGTTTGTTTTAATAAGGAAATAAACAAATCACATGGCTCATTTTGTATGCTACAAATGATTATTCAGTGAAAAAACAAAGGATGTTTTTTCAGCAAAGAGTTAGGGTGAGAGAGGAGTCTACAAGGCTTATGTCAAATATTTCCATGCAGCCCCGTCCTCTGACTGTTCCAGATCCTGTGCTGCTTGGGAAGGTGAGTAAGTGAATAAAGAGATGAACATAACCTTTCACTTGGCCACAGTGACACTTACCTACCAAATGCATACATCTTCATGGGGTTTTGAAATAGTTCCACACTATCAGAACATAGGTATAAGCTCCTAATGGCATATACACAGCTGAGTAGCTGTGTCCCAAGATTTGGGTCCCCAGAGGCATCTCTATTGGGCAACGTTGGACAGATTTTTTATGCTTGAGAATTCCAGGTCATGTAATCACCTGTTCAATAACTATTTATTGTGTCCATATTGTAGAGCAGCACAGTTTAGTGGGCAGATGATACAGCCTGAAATTTGTTTGATTTCATTTCATAAGTTTTCAGCTCTATGATTTTAAGTACTCATCTAACCTCCTTGAACCTCAGTTTCTGCATCTATGAAATTTCTTGTAATGGGCTTATAGTATTCATTCCACAGATAATTAAGAGAACCAGACTAAAATATCATCCAGACAATGAAACAATTGGAAATATAAAACAAATATTATCAACACAGCAAAGATTCCAGTGCAAAAAAATGGACAACATGCATGAACACATGAGAAATTTCAGCACAGGGATGGAAACTGTGAAAAAGAATCAAATAAATGCTAGAATTTTAAAATATGGCATCAGAGATAAAGAACATGTTTCATGAGCTTTTTTAGTACACTTGACACAGCCAAGGAAAAATTCAGTCAACTTGAAGACAAGTTAGAAGAAATTATAAACATGAAAATAGATATAAATGAAAATGGACATAAAAAATAGATTTTGAACAGTTTGTTCAAATTTACACATTAAAAAAAAAAACAGAAACAAGAGTGAAAAATAAAAAGAACAGATTATCCAAGAACCATGGGAAAATCTCTTACTAACATATATGTAATTGGTGTAATTGGAGCTGTGGAAGATGACACTAGCCCAGAAATCCCAGGGGCTCCGTACACCAAGCAGGATCAACAAGGAAACACATATATTGTGCACACAGTGCATATGCATGCACTCACACACACACACACACACACACACTCTTCAACCAGCATATTCAAAATTTTGAAAATCACATATAAAGATAAAATATTGAAAAATACCAGGAAAAATATGGTATATACGAAGGAACATATACAAGAATTAAAACAGATATTGTCAGAAACTACACAAGCAAGAAGAAAATCAAGTGATGTCTTTAAAGTCCTGAAAGCAAAACTAAACAAAAACAAACCAAAACCACTTCCAATCTTGACTATTACACCCAGATCCACACTCAAAAAATTCAAAAATAAAAAAGAAATATTTTTTCAAACAAAAATTGAAACACTTATCAGCTGAACTGCACCACAAGAAATGCTAAAAAGCACTTCAGCAAGAAATACTAGACAGAAATTTTGATCTATACAAAAAAAAAAGAGAAAATTGACTGTCTAAAGCAAAAAGGGATAGCAAGGTGTTAGATGTCCATTGCATTTATAGAAGTAAAATGAATGGCAATAATTGCATAAACTATCAAAAGGAGAAATTTGGAATATAATTTTGTAAAATTATGAAGAAAACTAAAAGAAATTCTTTGTAACCTTGTGGTACACAGTGATTTCTGAAATAGAACACAAAAATTAAACAAATAAAAAAATTAAAAATGATAAACTAGACTTTATAAAATTCAAAGTTTTGCTCATTTTCATTAACAAAACAAGATAGCAGGCCACAGTCTGGGAGAAAATATTTGGAAAAAAACATATTTCATGAAGGACTCATACCTACACTCTATGAAGGACTCTCAGAAGTTTCTAATTAAAAAATCTACTTCAAAAATGGACAACAGAACTTGATAAACATTTCACCAATGGATAAATTACAATGACAAAAATGACATGAAATATCATTAGTAGTTAGAAAAATGCGAATTAAAACCACAATCATACAACTACATACTTGTTGGAAAGACTTAATAAACAAAGAAGAGCTGCACAGATGAGGATGTCAAGCAATGGGAACCCTCATACATTGCTGATGAGAATGTAAGATATCACAGTTACAATGGAAAAAATTGTCAGTTTCCTATTACGTTGAATGTACGCTTAGACCCAGAGATTCTCTACATAAAGATTTATCTTGACTTTATTTAGAAACCAAATGTCCTTCAACCTGTAAATGGATAAACTGTGGCACATCCATACAATGGAATACTATTTAGCAATAAGAAGAAAGATACTACTGATCCTCTCAACACGTAGATGAACCTCAAATGCCTTACGCCAGATTTTAAGAAGCCAGATTGGAAATGTAAAATTCTAGGGGCAGAAATCAGGTCGGTGGTTGCCAGAGGCTAGGGTTGTTGGGAGGAGTTGTCTATAATGACACATAGGGGAACTTTGTGTGGGATTAAACTGTTCCATATCTTGATTATACTGGTGATTACATGCTTGCATGCATTTGCCAACACTGGCAAACTGCACACTGAAAAGGGTAAATTTTATTTGGTGTAAATGATACCTAAATTTTTAAAAATGCCTCCTTTCAAGCAGTTTGGGAAATTTATTTATCTTCTTTGTTTAATTGATCCGTCACTTAATCCCTCTAGTCAGAGAACATGCTGGATGTGGTTTCAATAGTTTGCAATTTATTGAGACTTTTTTTATGGCCCAGCAGCTGGTCCATTTTGGTAAATGTTCCATTTGCACTTCAAATAAATGTGTATTCTGCATTTATAGGACACAGAATAACAACAACAAAATAACCCAAATTTTAAGTTGCTAGTAGTTACCTTCACTAGTAAATATAGACTTTAACCCCTGAAATCCTCCACTTTCATCTTGGTTATATACTTTTCACCTATCTGATTCCTTAATAATGAGCACTGGCTTTAGTAGGACCAGCTCAGGCAAAATTGGAAATGCAATGATGCTTCTATGTTTCTTTATTGTTCTTTATTGTCCGCTTTTCCATTCCTATCTCCTTTTGCACCTCAGAACAGTGTAACAAGAACTTACAACGTAGAAGTTTTTCTGAATCCAATATATTATGGAAGATGAAAATGTGATAATTTTAAAAAAATTTTTTTTCTTATTATTATACTTTAAGTTCTAGGGTACATATGCATAACGTGCAGGTTTGTTACATATGTATACTTGTGCCATGTTGGTGTGCTGCACCCATCAACTCGTCAGCACCCATCAACTTGTCATTTACATCAGGTATAACTCCCAATGCCATACCTCCCCTGTCCCCCCTCCCCATGATAGGCCCCAATGTGTGACGTTCCCCTTCCTGAGTCCAAGTGATCTCATTGTTCAGTTCTCACCTATGAGTGAGAACATGCAGTGTTTGGTTTTCTGTTCTTGTGATAGTTTGCTGAGAATGATGATTTCCAGCTGCATCCATGTCCCTACAAAGGACACAAACTCATCCTTTTTTATGGCTGCATAGTATTCCATGGTGTATATGTGCCACAAACAATGTGATAAATTAATAACCCCTGCCTGATTTGTCTTATAACAAAGACATTCATATTTAGATAAAAGTTTATGGAAATGGCAATGCTTGATCCAAGGGTTTATCTCATTCAAAGAAAGAGGCATTGTGTGGGATTGACCTAAACTCACAACCTAGCTGCACTGTTTATGCTGGGTGTCACCTGCAATGATTTACTCAGTCATCCTGCCATTCATTTTTTTCCACTGTAAGATAGAGATAATAATCCAGCCTGAATTTACAAAGTCATTGTGAGGCTGTCATGAGATGATACACATAGCACATTTATCTCCATGCACCAGGAATGCTCACGATAAGCTAGACTTAAAGTCAGGATTTCTGGGATGGGGTTTCAAGTAGATTTTGTTTGTCCAGGACATTGGCTGAGCTTGTAAGCTGACATACCTTGTGGGAGGGGCCAGGAACCATCTTAAATGACCGGCTGGAAGCTAGAGGAAAGAGATTCCTCCAAAAAAGAGCTCATGTCTTTACTCTTCATTTGTGGCTAATTATTCATAAATGCTGTGCCAATTTGCAAAACCTCCATGGTGATGTTTGGAGATGGGGTCAGTAGCAGGAGATCCCCTGATAGGAGATATTTTTCCATCCCCTCCTCTGACAGCATCTAGAGAAAGGCAGACTTTTTTCTGAATAGTCATTGAAAGGAAGTAATCTAGAACCAAGCTTCCCTTGGAGTTGGCCATGTAAATTCAATTTCTTCTAATAAATGTGATTTGAGCTCTTATTGTTTGCAAGCCTGAGATAGGCCTTATCGCATGCTCTTGTCTCTTAGTGCTTGGAACACACATGAAAAGGGCTCTAGGAGATTTTGACAGATTTGCGTTTGACAGATTTGCGTTCACTATGTCTTTGCTAAACTCGATGCTATATCTCCAAGAAAAAGACTGACAACTATATCCTCTGAAACAGTGATGGGTGGGGGGAAAGATACATGGATCAGTCTCTTCATCTTGAGTTCAAGTTAGAGATAAATACTAACAGTCCATTTTTGTCTATTTTCTGTCCTGGGCTTCTATATATTGAATGAATAAACAGCAGCATTAAAGGAGCATTTGTTAAACTCCATCTAAGCCAGTGTGTAAGTTAGAAAAGGCAGGAAAGTAATTAAAGCACAGACTCCAAAATCAGATCATCCAGGTGTGAATTCACTCTGAATCACTATCTAGCTGCTCAACTTAACCTCCCCATGCATCAGTTTCCTCCTTTATTAATTGGTGATGGTAGTGGTAGCTAGCTTGTAGATATATTGGGAAGATCACATGAGTTATCATATGTAAAGCCCACAGAATAGTGCCTGGCATGTAATAAGCACTAGGGATGTTTTTACCTAAAGTTTTCAGTAACTATGACAAACAAATAGTTTTCCTCAAATAGAAATGAAAAAAACTGAGGCTCAGAGAATTGGAATCGGAATGACTTACCCAAAGCCGTATCATTGATAAACAGAAGAGCTCACTGAATTCAGTGCCCTTCACTCTTCTTCCTTCCCACACTAGGACCTCCCTGGATCCTAGTAGGTTGGATTCACCACAAACTCTATGAAGGATGCTCTCAGGGAGAATGGGATGTCATCGTACAGGGCTGCAATCTTTTGCTTCTGATACTAGCTACTTGGGGGGTCGTGGGTTGTCACCTGTCTTCTTTGATTCTGTTTTGTTATCTACTTAACATGAATGAGTGAAGGGTACATATTATACACTCAAATTCCCTTTCCTTATGAGGAAGCTTGATTTTCTTCCTTCTTTCCTAGCTGGAGATAGTTGAACTCATTCCAGTTCACTATCCTTCAAAGCCATCAGAACAGAAGGCACAATGAAGACATGGAATTTGACAGTATTCTGCAAATCGAACATCTTTGAGGCAGTACCTGTACCTTTGGGTTGCTCCCTGAGGCCAGTGGCGTCTCTGAAGAGAATTCTATGTAGCAACTCTGCAGAGCTTGGAGTCTTCCATCTGCTGATCCTGGCTTTCTTCCTACCTTGTTCTAACTTTGCCCCTGCAAATTCTCTACCAGTTCCAACAAATAGCTTTCTTGACTCAACCCCGATCTAGCTAATTAGTTTGAATTTACTGACTAATTGTCTTAAAGAAGATTAATGAGTTATTCATCTCTGGTAACCACTATGTACACAATGGTTGATATAAAACAGATTAAGGAGGGGTTGTGTATGCATGTGCATGCATGCATATACGCAAGATTCTGGTTACATTTTGCCAAAGTTAGATCTTAAAAACAAGGTTTGGATTTTCCCCTTGTCCCCAGCAAAGACATTAAGTTACCTTCTTTTGCCAAAAAGCAGTAACATTTCCCAGTGAAAGATAAAAATCAAGTTCAATTGCAGCAGAGAATTTGTTAGCATGTGCTAAAGTTCAGATACTTCCATTTAAGCATAACTAATGGTTCTCAGGTGCTAATGAAATAACCTGAAAAAGCCTTTCACCTTCTGTGCTTGAGGCAGGAAGGGATAAGCGTGTGTCCTAGGTCTTTGTAGGGAGAGAGAGGTCTTTTAAGAGAAAGATGAAGGTAGCACTTTTCATGAGAGGGGCCTATGGCTCAGGGAAAAGAACACTGTAGAGAAGTTAGGTGATCTGAATTTGCAATATGAAGTTGATTACCTGTGCTACTTTGGATAAGCCCTTTATATCTAGGATAACCATATAATTTATCTTTCAAACCACAGCACTCCTGAGAATAGTCCCTGGCATGTAATAAGCACTAGGGATGAGATTACCCTCTTGAGAATAAGAGACAAACCTGTTAACAACTGTGTTATCTTCACCCTACATGTAAAATCTCACCACCCCTTTCCATTCCTTCTTACACTGTAAGTATCTGACTTGAATTGTAAATCCAGGAAAGCTAAATCTATGTAGGTTTTAGTATAGCTGCCTGAGTACTGGGTATCTTAGGCAGGGGTAGCAGACCAGCTGTAATGCCAGGACATTTATAGCCCACATTTGCCCGTGACCTTTCAAAGAAAATTTAGGCACCCAGAGTGTTCACATTTCCTCTGAAGCACTTGGAATGTTGGCAGGCAGACCACGGCGATTTACATGAACCACTTGCATGGTCTTTAGTGGGGAGGAGGGATTGGTATTAAGCAGAGGAATGTAGAAGACCATCAGAGATTTTCTGGTCTTTACTGAAAACGGAAGGCCCCACTTGGGTTTCTGCAGCTCCAAGCCACATCTTAGGCATGCTGTGCATAGTGGTTCCCTGGGGACCAGCAGTCTTGTGTTACCAGAGTTCAGCAGCCTGGCCAGGAAAATCAACACCCCACTGCGAAAGGTTAAGAGTTTATCCAACTTGGAAAAAAAAAACAGTGTTGGCTTTTTCTGCAGGCCTCCAAGGTGAATGGAGACAGGCTCCATCCTTTGTGGCTCTGCTCTTAGGGTCTTGGTGGAGGAGTAAGCAAGCTCCAAAACCAAAACCACTAGGAACAAACACTTCCAAGAAAATCAGAATCACAGACTTGTAAAGAATGGGGTTTTAAATTAACAATCAAACTCCTTTAATTGACAGATGAGAAAAAAAAAAAAAACTGAATCCCTGGAATGTGAGTCTTTTACTGTCCAGTATGAAATGTGCTAGATTTCAGGAACATTCTCCCATAATGTTTCTTTTTTTAAAAAAAATCTAAATATCTTATTAATTTCAAATTTGATTCCATTTTGGTCAGAACACACTTTATAATATTTGGATCTTTAGAAATTTACTTGTTATTTTACCCAGCATATGAGCCATCTTGATGAATGTTCCATGTACACTTGGGGAGCAAAATATGTATTCAGCAGTTATCATGCCAATTCAGTCAAGGGAGTCAATAGTATCATTCAAATCTATATTTTAACTGAACTTTTGTCTAATTATGCTATCAATTACTGAGAAAGGAATGATAAAATCTGAAACTATGATTGTGAATTTTATATTTATTTTGTTTTATTGTTTAACTTTTGTGTGTATGTAGTAGGTGTATATATTTATGGGGCACATGAAACATTTTGATACAGGCATGCAAAGCATAATAATCATATCATGGAGAATGGGGTATCCCCTCAAGCATTCATTCGTTGTGTTACAAACAATCCAATTATACTCATTTAATTATTTTTAAAGGTACAATTGAGTTGTTATTGACTATAGTCATTCTGTTATGCCATTGTATAGTAGGTCTTATTCATTCTTTCTATTTTTTTTTGTACACTTTAATCATTCCAAATTCCCCTCTATCCCCACTCCACTGCTTTCCCCAGCCTCTGATAACCATACTTCTACTTTCTATGTCCATTAGTTCAATTGTTTTGACTTTTAAATCCCACAAATAAGAATATGCAATGTTTGTCTTTCTGTGTTTGGCTTATTTCATTTAACATAATGATATCTATTTCCATCTATGTTGTTCCCAATGACAGGATCTCATTCCTTTTCATGAATGAAAGTCCTTCATTGTGTATATATGACACATTTTCTTTATTCATTCATCTGTTGATGGACGCTTAGGTTGCTACCAAATCTTGGTTACTGTGAATAGTGCCACAACAAACTTAATAGTGCAAATCTCTCTTTAATATACTGATTTCTTTTCTTTTGGGTATATACCTAGCAATGGGATTGCTGGATCATATGGTAGCTCTATTTTTAGTGTTTTGAGAAACCTTCAAACTCTTCTCCATAGTGGTTGTACTAACTTACGTTCCCACCATCAATATACATAGGTTTCCATTTCTCCACATCTTTGGAAGCATTTGTTATTGACTGTTGTTTGGATACAAGCCATTTTAACTGAGTTGAGATGATATCTCATTGCAGTTTTGATTAGCATTTCTCTGACCCTCATTGATGTTGAGCACTTATTCATATGCTGGTTTTCCATTTGTATATCTTCTTTTGAGAAATGTCTATTCAGATCTTTTGCCCATTTTTGATGATTATTAGATTTTTTTTCTATAGAGTTGTTTGAGCTTCTGATATATTCTATTTATTAATCCTTTATCAGAAGGAGAGTTTGCAAATACTTTCTCCCATTCTGTAGGTCATATCTTTACTTTGTGGATTGTATCCTTTGCTCCACAGAAGCTTTTGAACTTGATGTGATCCCATTTGTCATTTTTGCTTAGGTTGCCTATGCTTGTGGGGTATTACTAAAAAAATTTTAGCTCAGACTAATGTCCTGAAAGTTTTCCCAATGTTTTCTTACAGTAATTTCATAGTTTGGGGTCTTAAATTTAAGTCTTTAATCCATTTTTACTTGATTTTTTATATGGCAAGAGATAGGGGTCTAGTTTCATTCTTCTGCATATGGATATCCAGTTTTCACAGCACCATTTATTGAAGAGACATCTTTTCCCTTGTGTACGTTCTTGGTACCTTTGTCAAAAATGAGTTCACTGTGGATGTGTGGATTTGCTTCTGGCTACTCTATTCTGTTTCATTGGTCTATGTGTCTATTTTTATGTGAGTACCATGCTGTTTTTGTTACTATAGCTCTGTAGTATAACTTGAATTCAGGTACTGTTATTTCTCTAGCTTTGTTCTTTTTTCTTAAGATAGCTTTGTCTATTCTGGGTCTTTGTGGTTCCATATAAATTTTAGGGTTTTTTTTTTCTATTTCTGTGTAGAATGTCATTAACATTTTGATAGGGATTGCCTCAAATCTGTAGATTGCCTTGGGTAGTGTGGGCATTTTAACAATATTATGTTGGGCATGGTGGCTCATGCCTGTAGTCCCAACACTTTGGAAAGCCGAGATGGGCAGTTTTTGAGCCCAGGAGTTTGAGACCAACCTGGGCAACATGGCAAAACCCCATCTCTACAAAAAATACAAAAATTATCCAGGCATGGTGGCACATGACTGTAATCCCAGCTACTTGGGAAGCTTAGGTGGGAGGATCACTTGAGCCCAGGAGGTTGAGGTAGCAGTGAGCAGATTGTGCCACTGCACTCCAGCCTGGGTGACAGAGTAAGACGTTGTCTCAAAAAAAATTTATATAGATAGATAGATAGATAGATAGATAGATAGATAGATAGATAGATAGAGATAGAGATATATTAGATAGATAGATACTACCAATCCATAAACATGGACTATCTTTCCATTTTCTGGTGTTCTCTTCAATTTCTTTTATCAGTGTTTCTTTTTAGATGGAATTTCACCCTTGTTGCTCAAGCTGGAGTGCAATAGCACGTTTTCAGCTAATAGTAAGCTCCGCCTCCTGGGTTCAAGTGATTCTCCTGTCTCAGCCTCCCAAGTAGCTGGGATTATAGGCACCTGTCATCACGCCTGGCTAATTTTTGTATTCTTAATAGAGATGGGGTTTCACCATGTTGGCCAGACTGGTCTTGAACTCCTGACCTCAGGTGATCCACCTGCCTCAGCCTCCCAAAGTGCTGGGATTATAGACGTGAGCCACTGTGCCAGCCCTCATCAGTATTTTATAGTTTTTTTATTATAGGGATCTTCCACTTCTTTAGTTAAGTCAATACCTAGTACTTAATTTTATTCTTGGCTATTTTAAATGGGATTATCTTTTTATTTCTTTTTCAGATTGTTCACTATCAGCATATAAAAATGCTGCTGTTTTATGTATGCTGATTTTGTATCTGGAAACTTTACTAAATTCTTTTATCAGTTTTAGTAGTTTTTTTGTGTGTGTGAAGCCTTTAGGTTCACACAAATTTAAGATTATGTCATCTGCAAACAAGGATAATTTAACTTCTTCCATTCCAATTTGGATGCCCTTTATTTCTCTCTTTTGTCTGATTGCTCTGGCTAGGACTTCAGTACTGTGTTGAGTAACAGTGGTAAAAATGGGCATCCTTGTCATGTTCCAGATCTCAGAGGAAAGGTTTTCAGTTTTTTCCCATTCAGTATGATACTAGTTGTGGATCTGTCATATACGGCTTTTATTATGTTGAGGTATGTTCTTTCTATCCCCAGTTTTTGAGAGGTTTATCATTAAGAGATGTTGAATTTTATCAAATGCTTTTCAGCATCAGTTGAAATGATCATATGGTTTTTGTTCTTCAGTGTGTTGATGCAATGTATCACATTGATTGACCTGCATATGTTGAACCATTCTTGCATCCCAGGAATAAATCTCACTTGTACATGATGAATGATCTTTCTAATGTATTGTTGAATTTGGTTTTCTAGTAATTTGTTGATAATTTTGCATCAATATTCATCAGTGATATTGGCTTGCAGGTTTTTTTTTCTTTTTTTGATGTGTCTTTGTCTTGTTGTGGTATCAGAGTAATACTGGCCTTGTAGAATGAGTATGGAAGTATTTCCTCCTCCTTTATTTTTTAGAATAGTTTGAGTAGGATTGACATTAGTTCTTCTTTAAATGTTTGGTAGAATTCAGCACTGAAGCTATTGGATCCTCAGTTTTTCTTTACTGGGAGGCTTTTTGCTATGGCTTCAATCTTGCTATTTGTTATTGGTCTGTTCAGGTTTTGAATTTCTTCCTGGTACAATCATGTTAGGTTGTATGTATCTAGGAATTTGTCTGTTTTTCTAGATTTTCCAATTTTTTGGCATGTAGCTGCTCATTGTAGCCACTAATAATCTTTTCAATTTCTGCAGCATCAGATGCAATGTCTCCTTTTTCATGTGTGTTTTTATTTATTTGGATCTTCTTTTTTTTTTCTTAGTCTAGCTAAAGGTTTGTCAATTTTGTTTAAATTTTCAAAAAGCTGACTTTTTGTTTCATTGATCTTGTGTATTTTTTCTTCATTTCAAATTCATTTATTTCTGCTCTGATCTTTTTTTTTCTACTACTAGTTTTGGGTTTGTTTGCTCTTGCTTTTCTACTTCTTTAAAATGCACCATTCAATTGTTTAGTTGTACATTTTCTCCTTTTTTATGTAGGCGCTTATAGGTTTAAACTTTGGTCTTAGTATTGCTTTTGCTGTATTCCACAGGGTTTGACATGTTGTGTTTCTATTATCATTTGTTTCAAGAAAATTTTCAATTTCCTTCTTAATTTCCTCATTGACCCACATGTCATTCAGGAGCATATTGCTTAATTTTCATGTATTTGCATAGTTTTCAAAATTCTTTGTTCCTGATTTCTAGTATTATTCCATTGTGATCCAAGAAGTTACTTGATATTATTTCAATATTTAAAAATGTTTTAAGACTTATTTTGTGAAATAACATATGGTCAATCCTTAAGAATGATCCATGAGCTGGGGAAAAGAATGTGTATTCTGCAGCTGTTGAATGAAACGTTTTGTAAATATCTATCAGATCCGCTTGGTCTATAGTGCAGCTTAAGTCAGACATTTATTTGTTAATATTCTGTGTGGAAGATCCTGTCCAGTGCTGAAAGTGGGATGTTGAAGTATCCAGTTATTACTGTATTGGATGCTATATCTGTTTTTAGCTCTAACAATATTTCCTTTACCTATCTGGGTGCTCCAGTGTTGGGTACATATGCATGTACAATTGTTATACCCTATTGTTGAATCGACCCCTTTATGATTATGTAGTGAACTTCTTTGTCTCTTCTTACAGTTTTTGTCTTAAAATATATTTGGTCTTATATAAGTAAAGTATAGCTACTCCTGCTGTTTTTTGGTTTCCATTGGCATGGAATATGTTTTTCCATCCCTTTATTTTCAACCCATATGTGTCTTTTTAGGTAATATATGTTTCTTGTAGGCAACAGATCAATGGGTCTTTTTTTTTTTTTTTTTAATCCATTCAGCCATTCTATGTCTTTTGATTGGACAGTTTTGTCCATTTATATTCAACATTCTTATTGATCAATAAGAACTTACTCTTGCCATTTTGTTATTTGTTTCTGGTTGTTTTGTAGTTTTCTCTTCCTTCTTTCTTTCCTTTCTGTCTTCCTTTAGTGAAGGTGATTTTCCCTGGTGATATGATTTATTTTCTTGCTTTTTACTCTTTGTTTATCTATGTTTGTTTTTTGGTTTGAGGTTACCATGAGGCTTGCAAATACTATCTTATAATCCATTATTTTAAGCTGATAACAACTTAATATTGTTTGCATAAACAAACAAGCAAAAAGAAAACTAATAAAAACTATGCCTTAACTTTATCCCCCTGCTTTTTATCTTTTTGTTTATTCTATTTATAACTTATTTGACTATGTCTTAAAAACTTGTAGTTATTATTATTATTATTTGAGATGGAGTCTTGCTCTGTCACTAGGCTGGAGTGCAGTGGCATGATCTTGCTCACTGCAACCTCTGCCTACCAGGTTCAATTCTCCTGCCTCAGCCACCTGAGTAGCTGGGATTACAGGCACACACCACCATGCCCAGCTAATTTTTGTACTTTTGTAGTAGAGACGGGGTTTCACCATGTTGGCCAGACTGATCTTGAACTCCTGATCTCATTATCTATCTGTCTCAGGCCCCCAAAGTGCTGGGATTACAAGCGTGAGCCACCACGCCCAGCTGTAGTTATTATTTTTAATGGATTCATCATTTAGTCTTTTTACTTAGGATCTAAGAGTAGTTTACACACCACAGTTACAGTATTATAATATTTTGTGGTCTTTATAATATTTTGTAAGATTTAAAAAATAATTTATAATATTATAATGTTTTATAATATTGTGTGTTTTTTCTGAGTACTTACTATTACAAGTGAATTTTGTACCTTCATATAATTTCTTATATCTCTTAAACATTCCTTTCTTCCTGATCGAAGTACTCTCCTTAGCATTTCTTGTAGGACAGGTTTAGTGTTAATGAAGTCCCTCAGCTTTTCTTTGTCTGGGAAAGTCTTTATTTCTTCTTCATGTTTGAAGGATATTTTTGCCAGATATACTATTCTAGGGTAAAAGACATTTTCCCTCAGCACTTTAAATATGTCATGCCACTGTCTCCTGGTCTGTCAGTTTCCACTGAAAAGTCTGCTGCCAAATGTGTTGGAGTTCCATTGTATGTTATATGTTTATTTTATTTTGCTGCTTTTAGGATTTTTTATTTATTCTTGATCTTTGGTGGTTTAGTTATTAAATGCTTCTCAGGTATTTCTTCAGATATTTCTTCCTTGGGTTAAATCTCCTTGATGCTATATAACCTTCTTGTAGTTGGATATTGATATATCAAAGTATAAGATATTGGGGTTTGGGAAGTTCCCTGCTATTACTTCTTTTAATGATCTTTTTACCCCTATCTGTTTCTCTACTATCTCTTTAAGGTTAATAACTCTTAGATTTGCCCTTTTGAGGCTATTTTTCTAGATTCTGTAGGCACACTTCATTATTTTTATTCTTTTCTATTTTGTCTTCTCTGTTTTCAACTAGCTTGTCTTAACCTCACTAATAACTCATGAATTCTTTCTTCTGTTTGATCAATTCTGCTATTAAAAGACTCTAATGTATTCTTCAGTATGCCAATTGTGTTTTTCAGCTCCAGAATTTCTGCTTGATTCTTTTAAATTATTTCAATCTATTTGTTAAATTTATTTAATAGAATTCTGAATCCCTTCTCTATGTTATATTGAATTTCTTTGCATTTCCTCAAAACAGCTATTTGGAATTCTCTGTCTGAAAGGTCACATATCTCAGTTTCTCCAGGATTGGTCCTTGGTGCTTTATTTAGTTCATTTTTTGAGGTCATCTTTTCCCCCGAGTGCCTTGATACTTGCAGATGTTCATCTGTGTCTGGGCATTGAGGAATTGATATTTACATTAGTCTTCACTGTCTGGATTTATTTGTAGCTGTCCCTCTTGGTGAAGCTTTCCAGATATTTGAAATTACTTGACTGTTGTGATCTGAGTTGTATCTGCTTTAGGGGGTACCCCAAGTCCAGTAATACTGTGATTGTTACACACTCGTACAGGAGCTGCCTTGATGGTCTTTGACAAGATCTAGGAGAATTATCTGAATTATCAGGCAGAGACTTATTCTCTTTCCTTACTTTCTCCCAAAAGAGCAGAGTCTCTCACTCTCTCTCTCTCTCTCTCTCTATCTCTCTTTCCCTCTGTCTGTCTGTCTCTCTCTTTTCTGAGCCACCTGAAACTGGGGGTAGAGTGACACAAGCCCCCCTGTGGCCATCAGCACTGTGACTGTACCGGGTTAGACCTGAATCCTGTATAGTACAAGACCTGTGATAACCAATCCCTTCTACTGCCTATGTTTGCTTAAGGTCCCGGAGGTCAACAATCAGCAGGTGGTGAAGTCAGCCAGTCTTGTATTCTTCCCTTCAGGGCAATGAGTTACCCTTGTCCCCTGGTGAGTCCAGAAGTGTCATCTGGGAGCCAAGGACTAGTCAAAAACCTTAGAAGTCTACCTGATATTCTTTGGTGCTGCAGCTTAGCTGGCACTCAAACCAAAAGATGCATTTCTTCCAACTCTTCTCTCTCCTTTAAAAGGCAAAGGAGCCTCATCCCGTTGCCATCACCACCACAGGTCCATGGGGAGTATTGCCAGATTACCACTGATGTTTCCTGAAGACCCAAGGGCTCTTGCATCAACTTGTGGAAAATGCTTGCTGGCCTGAGACTCATCCTTCAGGGAAGTGGGCTCCCCTCTGACCTATGGTAGGTCCAAAAGTGCTGTCTAAGAGCCAAATTCTGGAATTGGGTACTCTCAGAACCCACTTGGTGCTCTGCTGTCTTGTGGCTGAGCTGGCACCTAAGTGCAAGGCAAAGTCCCTTTTCTTTGCCCTCTTTTTTTCTGAAACACCATGGTCACCACAACTGGGAATGTGTTGAGTTTCACCTAAAGCCAGCATTCTCAGAGCCTCACCCAAGGCCCTCAACATAGCACCTGGGTATCGCTGCTGGTTTTTTAGGGACCATGGGCCCTTCAGTTAGCAGATGATAAATTCTTCCAATTCTGGGTCCTTCCTTTCAAGGCAGTGGGTTGCCTTTTGGCACAGAGTGTGCCTAGAAATGTTTTCTGGGAGCTAGGACATGGAAAGAGGGCTTTATACCTTTAACCTGTGCCCTGTCCTGTTGTGGTTGAGCTGGTATCCAGGATGCAAGACAAAGTTCTCCCCACTCTTCCCTCTCTTCTCTTCAAGTGGAACGAATAGATCTCTTTTGGAGCCATGAGCTGTGCAGCCTGGGATTAGGGGAGGGGTCATGTCAGCACATGTCAGTGAACTAGTGGGGCATATGACCTAACAAGACACCAGCTGGGCCTTTTGAAGCCCCAGCTGGTGTCTTGTTAGGTCATATGCCTCACTAGTTCACTGTCTCTGGGCCCAGTTCAACACTAAGACTTCAGTAAAAGTTGCAGTCTTTGCGGCCTAGACTGCCTTTAAAGTTTATTAGGGCCCCATGGCACTTTAGCCTGCAGTGGTGAGGTTTATGGAAACTCAAATTCTGACCACTGCAATTGGTGATTCTTTTCTGGCTAGGGCTGGTTTAAGTGCTCCCTCCATGGGAGAACATGAGCTGAGTGTGGTCTGGTTTTCCTTTCTGCTATATAACAGGACAGCCCTGAGTTCAATGCCTGTCAGTTGCTGCTCTGTCCCTTTGACAGCACACAAAAACACACTTTGCACCATGTTGCCACTGTAGGGGAAGTAGGGTGCGTGTGGTGAGGCTGCTTTTCTATCTCTTCATTGTGTCTTTCAGTGATATGAAGTTAAAACGAGGTACTGTGAGTGCTTACCTGATGAAGGTGCTTTTCTTGTGTAGATTGTTGTTAAATTGGTGTCCTTGTGAGGGAGACAATTAGGGGAAGCCCTCTATTCCACCATGTTACTTTGCCTCCCTCCTCCCATAACATGGTAAAGGCAGCACACCTTCCACTTGGCTGCTTTGTGTCCTTGTAAAATGAGCATAAATCATTTTGCTGAGTATAAGTAAGACAATTTTTTGGAACTTCGTTGGAAATATGATAAAAGATAACTTGTTTTCCCTTGGAGTAGCTGAGAGAATGTGAATTGGAAGAGGATGATAGACATCTTACCATCAATAGGATGCCAAAAGAAAGGAAAGCTGAGACTAAAGAGAGACTGAAATCAAGTGATATCATTTGAGTTCTTGGATATAGCCATATATGGTTCACTAATCTTAAAATACTTTGTTTAACAACCAACATATTTCCTTTTTAGCTTAAATTATTTTGAGTTGGATTTTCTGTTACTTAACTACTTAAATCCTGCAGATACCAAAAAATGGTGATGTGTCAAAGGTCACGTAATAAGTAAAATTTCCAGTACTTAAGTTAAAAGTTTTACTCTCTAGTAGAAATTCTCCCTTGTATACTTTCATCTAGTCTCAGTAAAATGTGTGCAAATGGACAGCCCATCAACTTACCTGAAGCTGACTGCTGACACTAATATCTGAATTGGAGTACACAGTTGGACAGAAGATCCTTTTCCCAAAGTGATAGTCCTTTTCTTCTTAAGCTCTTCTCAGAATGCAAGAGAAAGGGGATAAAAAGCAAGGATAACTGTGTTCTCTTCCAAATCTGAATTGGAGTATTTTGGCCAGTTTTAATATAAAATAGTGTATTCTGTGACGATCTTGCAAAGGAATTCAATTTTCTTAGCTTTAAAGAGAGAAAACCCAGGAATCATGTGCATTGACTGCAAATTTCTCGAGCTCTGAAAATGGTATGAGAGTTGGCCATGTTTCACATATTCCAAAGATAGATTTAAGGTTAAGAGTGGGGAAAAAATGGTGAAATAGATTTTGAATCAACATAAAAATCACTTCACAACTAGAACTGGTCAATACCATGATACGGTTAACGCATAACTAGTTTTGTTCAAGAGTAAATCCTAAATCAGATGAAAGATATGAATAATCTTTTTAAAATTTCTTTTATGTCTTTTAAACTTTTTATTTAAAATAAAATAAAATGTATTTTCATTGAGATAAAATATGCATACTAGTTTACCATCTTTACCATTCTAATTGTACAGTTCAATGGTAATAAATTAGAATTGGGTTAGGCTGGGCACGGTAGTTCATGCTTGTAGTCCCAGCACTTTGGGAGGCCAAGGTGGGTGGATTACTTGAGCTTAAGGGTCTGATACCAGCCTGGGCAACATGGTGGAATCCTGTCTCTACTAAAAATACAAAAGTTAGCTGGGCATGATGGTGTGTGCCTGTAGTCCCAGCTACTTGGGAGGCTGAGGTGGAAAGATTACTTGAACCTGAAGGGAAGATGTTGCAGTGAGCCAAGATTGGCAAGATTGGGCAACTGTACTCCAGCCTGGGTGACAGAGCAAGACCCTGTCAAAAAACAAAACAAAACAAAACAGACAAACAAAACACCAAAAAAAAAAAAAAAAGAAAAAGGGTTAGGTGGTAGAAATTTTAGGGAGTTCATTTGGATCTCTTGGCAATAATATAGACCTATACATGAGCATACACACAAATATTTTTCAATAATGTTTTAAAGGTTTTTTTATCTTGCTTCTTTTTACTACCATGTATTTACTTTTCTCAATACTTTATATTAAATATTTTCAAACACCTAGAAAAACTGAAATAATACAAATACATCTGACACTTAGATTTACCATTTATTATCATTTTTCCACATTCATTTTCTCTCTCCCACCTTCTCTGTTTCTCTGTCTCTCAAAATATGTGTACATTTTTATCTGTTGAATCATTTGAAGATAAGCTGAAAGCATAACTTAACTTCTTCCCAAAATACTTCCACAGGTATATCCTAAAACTAATGTCACTCTCTTACATACTAATGATGTCATTGTAATACTTAGACTATACCCTGGTTTCTTTTCAGACAATATACATCTTTTACCTTTTATTATACCTAGACCTTTTAACATGTATTCAGCAATATTATCTAATATTCAATCCATGTTTTATTTTCCCAGTTGTTACCAAATGTTCCAGTAGATATTACGCTTTTTAAATCCAATATTCAATTGATTTTCATACAACTAGATTCAGTTATGTGTCTTTATATCATCTATCTATCTATCTACCTGTCCGTCTGTCTGTCTATCTGTCTATCTGTCATCTATCTACCTGCCTACCTATTCAAGCCAGATAATTGTCATGTGTTATATGGAAAGTTTCCTCCTTTTACACTTGTGGCTTCAATTTGATTTTTTTAAATCTTTTGCTGTGACTACTATTTGTTCTGCTTATTCTTTTAATTTCTTCTCCTTTTTGACTTTTGGAATGAATTGATTTTTGTTTTGTCTTTTTCTGTTTCCATTTCCTTATTCTCCAATAGTTTATTTTAGGTAGTGTAATGTTCCATTGTAGAATTCCTTTTTTTAAGTAATTTTTACTCATTTGCTGAGACTCCCTACCTCTTTATTTATTATGCGCAAACTTTATGTCTTTGGGCATAGCTAGAATCGCTGCTTTAAAATCTTTCCTATTTTCTGAGGTTTTCCTTCCTTGTTTTCCAATTTCCCCATGTATTAGTCTGTATTTAGTCTGCTATAAAGAACTACCTGAGAGGGGGTAAGTCATAAAGAAAAGAGATTTAATTGACTCACAGTTTTGCATGACTGGGGAGGCCTCAGGAAACTCACAATCATAGCTGAAGGGGAAGCAAGGCCTGTCTTATATAGTGGCAAGAGAGAGAGAAAGCAAGGGAGGAAGTGCCACACTTTTAAACTATCAGATCTCATGGTAACTCAGTCACTATCATAAGAACAACATGGGGAAAATCCACCCCCGTGATTCAATCACCTACCAATAAGTCTCTTCCCTGACACATGGGGATTATAACTTGGTGAAATTTGGGTGGAGACCCAGAGCCAAACCATATAATTCTGCCCAGCCCCTTCCAAATCTTATGCCATTCTCACATTTAAAAACCAGTCATGCCTCCCAACAGTCCCCCAAAGTCTTAACTTCTTCTAGCATTAACTCAAAAGTCCAAGTCCAAAGTCTCATCTGAGACAAGGCAATTCCCTTCCACCTATGTACCAATAAAATTAAAAGCACTTGGTACTTCCAAGATACAGTGGGGGCACAGGCATTGGGTAAATGCTCCTGTTCCAATGGGAGAAATTGGCCCAAACAAAGGGGCTACAGGCCCCATGCAAGTATGAAAACCATCAGGGCAGTGATTAAATCTTAAAGCTCCAAAATAATCTCCTTTCACTTCATGTCTCACATCCAGGACATGCTGGTGCAAGGCATGGGCTCTCAAGTCCTTGGGAAGCTCTGTTCCTGTGGCTCTGCGAAGTATGGGTCCCCTCTGGGCTGCTTTCACAGGCTGTCATTGAGTGCCTGTGGCTTTTCTAGGTGTATGATGCAAGCTATCAGTGTATCTACCGTTCTGGGGTCTGGAGGATGGTGACCCTCTTCTCATAGTTCCACTAGGCAGTGCCCCAGTGGAGACTCTGTGTGGGGGGCTCCAATTCCACATTTCCCCTCTGCACTTCCCTATTATAGGTTCTCCATTAGGTCTCCACCCCTGCAACAGACTTCTGCCTAGACATCCTAGCGTTTCAATGTATCCTCTGAAGTCTAGATAGAGGCTCCCAAAGCTCAACTCTTGTCTTCTGCACACCTGCAGGCCCAATTTCTTATGGAAGTCACCAAGGGGTGGGGCTTGCACCCTCTGAAGCCACAGCCCAAGTTGTACCTTATTCCCTGTGGCCATGGCTGGAGCCAAAGTGGCTGGGACACAGCAAACCATATCCTGAGACTGAGCAGAGCACATGGGCCTTGGGCCAGGTCCATGAAACTATTTTTCCCTCCTAAGCCTCTGGGCTTGTGATATGAGGGGACTGCCATAAAGATTTCTGGAATGTCCTGGAGACATTTTCCCCATTGTCTTAGCTATTAACATTTGGCTTCTTGTCCTTGTTACTTATGCAAATTTCTGCAGCCTGCTTGGGCTTGAATTCTTGCCTGGAATATGAGTTTTTGTTTTCTACCTGTGTTAGTCTGCTTTCACACTGCTGATGAAAACATACCTTAGACTGAGCAATTTATAAAAGAAAGAGGTTTGTTGGACTTACAGTTCCACGTGGCTGGGGAGGCCTCACAATCCTGCAGAAGGCAAGGAGGAGCAAGTCATGTCTTACATAGATGGCAGCAGGCAAAGAAAAAGAGCTTGTGCTGGGGAACTCCCTGTTATAATACCATCAGATATCATCAGACCCATTCATATCATGAGAACAGCATGGGAAAGACACACTCCCATGATTCAATTATCTCCCACCAGGTACCTCCCACAACACATGGGAATTCAAGATTAGATTTGGGTGGGGACAAAGCCAAACCATATCATACCACATGGTCAGGCTGCAAACTTTCCAAATTTTTATGCTCTGCTTTCTCCTTCCCTTTTAAACATAAGTTCCAATTTCAGACCATCTCTTTGTGAACAAATATGACTATGCTTTCATAAAAAGCCAGGTCACTTCTTCTTCTTTGTGTTTTTCTTTCTTTAAGATGGAGTTTTGCTTTTGTTGCCCAGGCTGGAGTGCAATGGCATGATCTCGGCTCACTGCAACCTCTGCCTCCCGGGTTCAAGCAATTATCCTGCCTCAGTCTCCCAAGTAGCTGAAACAGATGCCCGCCACCATGCCCACCTAATTTTTGTATTTTTAGTAGAGATGAGGTTTCATCATGTTGGCCAGGCTGGTCTCCAATTCCTGACCTCAGGTGATCCACCTGCCTCAGCCTCCCGAAGTGCTGGGATTACAGGCATGAGCCACTGCATCCAATTCATGTCACTTCTTGAACGCTTTGCTGCTTAGAAATTTCTTCTGCCAGAGAGCCTAAATAATCTCTCTCAAGTTCAAAGTTCCACAGATCTCTAGGGCAGGGATAAATTGCCACCAGTCTCTTTCCTAAAGCATAGCTAGAGTGACCTTTACTCCAGTTCTCAATAAGTTCCTCATCTACATGTGAGACAGCCTCAGCCTGGGCTTTATTGTCCATATCACTATTAGCATTTTGGTCAAAATCATTCAACAAGCCTCTAGAAAATTCCAAACTTTCCCATATCTTCCTATCTTCTCCTGATCCCTCCAAACTGCTCAAGCCTCTGCGTATTACCCAGTTCCAAAGTCATTTCCACATTTTCAGGTAAATGTATAGCAGTGCCCCAAACTCCCACTACCATTTTTCTGTATTAGTCCATTTTTATACTGCTATAAAGAACTACTTGAGACTGGGTAATTTATAAACAAAAGAGGTTTAGCTGACTCAGTTTCACATGGCTAGGGAGGCCTCAGGAAACTTACACTCATGGCAGAAGGGAAAGAAAAGCAAGTCTTACATGGCAGCAGGAGAGAGAGAGAGAAAGGGGAAAGTGCCACACTTTCAAACCAGCATATCTCATGGGAACTCACTCACTAGCACCAGGACAGCATGAGGAAAATCCACCCTCATGATCTGATCACCTCCCACCAGGTATCTCCTCTGACATGTGGGGATTACAATTCAAGATGAGATTTGGGTGGGAACACGGAGCCAAATCATATCACCCAATGACTTGTTCTCTGATTCTTCAAGAAAGTAGGACTTTAGGTTTTCCATAAAGAGCTGTAGCCCTATAATACAATGCAGATTGAATTCTGCCAACAAAAGAAAGCTCTTAAAAGGGAAAACTCACCCATGCTCTTTTATTCTTTGAAATGTCAGCTAAGTTTCAATATCTGCTTGCTTTTAGTCCTCTTCAATGCCTTCAGATAGCTTTTTTGCTTATTTATTTGCTTACTGACTGACCGGCTTAATTTTTGTCCAGGTGATATGGTTTGACTCTGTGTCCCCACTCAAATCTCATCTGGAATTGTAGTCCCCACGTGTTGAGGTATTGAGGAAGGGACCTGGTGGGAGGTGATTGGATCATGGGGGCACTTTACCCCATGCTGTTCCTGTGATAGTGAAGGAGTTCTCATAGGAGCTAATGGCTTGAAAAGTTTTTGGGAGTTCCCCCTTTGCTGTCTGTCTCTCTCCTGCAGCCATGTAAGATGTACCTTGCTTCCCCTTTGCCATCTGCCATAATTATAAGTTTCCTGAGACCTCCTCAGCCACGCAAAAACGTAAGTCAATTAAACCTCTTTTGTTTATAAATTACACAGTCTAGGTAGTGTTTCACAATGAACAAACCCGGAGTTATAGTCACAATCTGTGGGAGGATTGGTATGATAGGTGTTATCAAGACTTTACTAGAAGTGAAACGTACAATGCTCTAGTTTTGAAGCTATATTTTGTATTCTATTCTTTTATTGGTTATACTAAATATTATAACATACATTTTAATTTTATAGAATCTGACATTAATAAACAAATCAATTTTTCTGTTGAATAGGGAAAAGTTGTTTACTTTAAAATCTCATCGTCCTCAAACCCCACCTTAGCCTTGTTAATCAGGACTTTAATTATATTTTATTATTAGTTTGGATTTAATAGGTTTTATTGTTGAAGTTAGTGTGTAATTTCATGAACACACATATAATTGCTCTTATAATTAATATTTTTGTTGTATTATTTAACTAGTTTTTGACTAAATAAAGTATTTGATTTTTATTGGGTTATTTATATTCGGTTTTCATATTTAGGCTTTCTTATCTTAGTATATTTGGGTAATTTATATTTTTCATACATGTAAACATTTTTTAAGATTCTGTATTTTCTGAACTATATCCTCAGTGAATAGTGATAGAACTGTCTTCTTAATTATTATTTTGTTTCTTATTGCCCTTGCTAGAACTTTACAAACAAGCTTAAAAAATAATAAAGCAACATTTCTCAGCTAGTTCCTGACTTTAAAAGAATGGTTCTACTTTTATGCTAGATTGTGCTGCTTAAAAAAGTTATCTTTTATCTTAAAAATAATTCTGTTTATAGTAGTAATATTAACTTTTAATTGGATTATATAAAGTGTCATTTCTGCCACTAAAATAAATATATTTTCTCTTTTGGCCTACCAATATATCATATTAAAGCTATCGGATTGTTGGTATTGGTGCTGGTGTTTTTTGTTTTTGTTGTTTGTGTTTTTTTTTTTTTTCTTAAGCAACAGACTTTTACTTCTCATAGTTCTGGAGGTTGACATGGTCAGGTTCTGGTGAGGGTCCTCTTCCTGGCTTGTAGACAGCTACTTTCTAGCTGTATCTTTGCATGATGGAGAGAGCTTGGTTTTTTATATTCTAGTAAATTGTATTGCTGGGATAAAGCTTACCTGGTTTTCTTGAATTCAGTTTTATTTGGATTTTTCCAGATGACTGAATTTAACTGGGATGCATTGCATAATATTTCATGGCATATAACTATTCTTTTCTCATGGAGATTGTATTTTCCTAAAATTTCTAGTAACTCATTGGAAAACACAATGGCCCTTGCAAAATTCTCTCACCCAGCTCTCTGCCATTTTCTCAGGTTATTGGTTTATTTAGACTATATTTTTTGTTGAGTATGTTTTGATAATACATTTTTTTAATTAAAAATATTATTATCTTTGACGTTAATATTTGTTTGCCTCAAGGGATGCATCAGAGTCTTATAATTTATTTACTCTAATATCTGATGTTATATAACTTATCTATTCTATTTGTCTTTATATTTATGTTGTTCTCTTTCCACCATTTATGATTGCTTTGCTTTTATTTAAATTCATTAGTTTCTACTTTTATAGGTTTCATCCTTTTTTCTTTATGCTTAATTTGTTGTGCTTAATACTAACTTCTTGATATAAATACTTAGGTAATTTTTATTCTTTCTTGTTCAGTAAAACCATACATTGATATGACTTTGCCTGATAAGAAAGCTTTACCTACAGATAATAACCTTAGATTAGTAGCATCCTCACTCTCACTATTTTCCAGTTTTTGCTTCTTCTTTCTCAGAGAGTTATTTGGAATATTTTAGTGCCAACTTGTTCAAATTCTCATTGATGTACATTTAGATTATTGGGTGATAAAATAGTATCTTCTATGAGCTTTGGATAAATTATTTCACAAATAGGTTGAACTGAAATTTATCAAACACACCGTAGTTTTTTGGTACTTTATGTAATCTTGATCTAGTAAAACAATCTTGCTCTCCAAATACAAGCCTCTTGACGTCTCTCCCTGTATGCCTTTGCATATGCTGAGCGAATTCCTCCAAGAATGGTAGTCCCTCTTGTTCCCCATTAAAAATCTACCCATCTATTTGGGAAAATTTAAAATGGTATTTCCTTCTTGAATTCTTTGCTGGTTACTTCAGTTGAATAAAATCTTCCTAACATCTGAGCAATTTGTTAATTATTTACTCTGATCATGGCACCTACCATGTCTTATTTTATAGTTTTTGACTTGGTTAATTTTAATATTTCTTCAGGGCACAATAAAATATAAAGAGTGGGAGGTGTTACATAATAAACCCTCAGATACTTGTCAGGTCAGATTCAATTGAATTCAGATTCCAAAATAGAAAATCATTGTTCCGAATAGGAATAATTTCCCCACAGTGGACTGCCTGGAATATAGACCCTGGGCTTGTGGATTTAGCAAGTTAAATTGGATTAATACAAAATTGTTCTCCACACAAGTGGAAACTGTTGCTGTTAATAATGAACAGAACTACTGGGTAAAGAGAAATGGATGCCATCTGTTTCAAGTTACCTTCTACCTCCTCCTTTGCCTTTTTCTGGGTCTTGAAAATCCCCATGTATCTCTGCTTTTTCTACAGTAAACCTTCCCTGGAGAGACTCCATTCTGAAGGCAATTTTCCAAGACCATTTGCAGAATTGGCTGGGCCTTCTGCTGAGACATAAAAGGGCATTTATTCTGAGACCTAAAAATGGAGTTGGAGCAGACATTGCTGAACTTGTTTCAGAAATAGGTACTATATGCATCAGTTATATTGCTTCATGTATAAATGTTAAACCTAATATGTTCCACTTAAAGAATATGCATTTGCATGTGTGCATGTGTACACTTTGAGTTTAGTGTTGTTTACATAAGTTTCTGGAAATATTTTAACATTTCCACGTACAAGCTAGGGATTTAGTGCTATATTCTCAGTCACATATCTGTAGAAGCAGATATTTGCGTTCTAATGCTATATTGTATGCCAAAATCATAACATCCTGCATTCTAGAAACATGCAATGTAATAGAATTTTGAGCCATATGGTGAAAATTTTTGAAATATTATTCTCTACATGTATATAACAAGTTTAACATCAATGAATTTGATTTTTTGTCAACTTTTGACAAGGCTAGGCAATTTTATTTGAGCCCTAGGAGTATAAGGAGGGTTAGTATAGTTTAGAAAGGCTCTTACCTTCCACTCTATCATTTTAAGTCTCGGACTTAGGATGTAGTAGAACTAATCTCATAGGCTGACCATCTTACGTACTGTCCAGATTGGGACAAATCTGAGAGTGAAAGGAGTTGCTATCACCCAAGATCTACAAGCATAAATCCATCCATTATGGGGAAAAGTGGCATATGATCATGCTATATTTTAAGTAATAAAGAAAATACACTTTATTTCTGAACATGTGTAGGTGTTGGCCACATTTCTGGTGCATCCATGGAAGCTTGTATTCTAGGCATGAAATAACAAATACTTGGCATTCATGATAGCATTTCCCCTCTCTCATATTCATAGCATATTTAATTAATCAAGTCATTATTTTACATTGATCTTTGGTATGGTATCAGATTCCTTCTCAACACAGCTCTTCAGATAGCCAATAACTCTTATCAAGCTTGACTCTTATTAAGTTGGTGCAAAAGTAATTGTGGTTTTGCCAATACTTTTAACCACAATTACTTTTGCACCAACCTTTATAAAATTGAACTTATTACTTCTGTGCTCAGATGAATTTGCTATGACATTACATGGCTACTTTTTATTTATTTTTATTTTTGGGGAAAAGCGCAAATGTAGAGATTAACAAAACCTCTTTATTTGCTAGTTAGAGCTTGGTGGTCCAGAGAATGTCTTCTGTGATTCAGTAACATCAGCTGCAAGTTATCATTATGGTAACTTACTAGACAACAGCCAAGTAGGTCAATGAGAAGGGCTACAGCAAGCAGCCCAGTAGTTTGGCCTATACTGGACTATGGGAACACCCCTGAGTAGCCCAGAGTGAGTTTAGGAGACTAATAGGTTGGTGCAAAAGTAATTGCGATTTTTGCCATTAAAAACAATGGCAAAAACCACAATTATTTAATAGCAAAAACCGTGATTACTTTTGCACCAACGTAATAGAATGGTTCCAATTGCACCTCCTCTCTTCTTTGGTTCCCTTCCATGAGGGCTATACTTAGACAAGGATCAAAAGCAAAACAGTGACCAAATTAAAGTTTATCAAAAGTTTGACAAATGCTTGAAAACTTCCCCTCTTAAAATGCAGCTTCTTTGTTTAAAAAAGTACAAGCTTTCTTTAGGCCATGTGGTAGAATTAGGGCCTCTTACTTCCCTGTATGAAATCCTAAATGGCAAGCATACATGTCAGTACCAATCCTGCCCAATCATGGGGAAAGCAGAGAGCTGGGCATGCAGGTAGGGCCTGTCAGGCCTATTTACTACATAAAAAGACGCAAAGATGAAGCTTTCCCTTGCCTTTGGATCTATAAGGCACAGGATAAGCATCTACTGGAAGATGCAGACCCAAGAATATCCTGGGCTCTGAATACCCAGGTTAAAGGATTTTCTTCTTCTGGAGATAGAGAAGAGTTGACAAAAAATAATAAAGAGGGACAGAATTAATGTGAGTGTGTCTAATCTCAAGGATAGAGTTGTAATTATGAAGAAAAGAGTATAATTGTCCCTCTTCTCCAAAAAAGACAATGACTTTATTCTAAGCCCTGACAAATGTTGAGGGCATGATTGCTGCTCTATGCTCTGCCTGATCAATCTTGGCTCAGTATCTCATGAGTGTTCACTGGTTGGAGCAGTAGTGACTCCAGCTCTAAAAAGTTGGGAGCAGAAGATCCTGGGGAAATTAGGTAGGGCTCACATAAACAAACATTGCAAGTTTACAATTAGATCCACTTGGCCATTATTAATGTGGCATTAAAGCAATCCTGTTTGAATCTCTGTTTCTCTTCTCCATGATAAAGGAGAGCCACATCTTAAGCTTGGCAAAATACTTCTTTGAAAGGTACTATAGCTCTTTCATAATCTGTGCTCACCATCATGACTAAGATTAGTGCCATGCTGTGTGTTCCATACTTAATAGGAAGTGTTGAGATACCTCCCAATATATTCATTTGTGGCTCTTTATATTGCCCTACTGAGACTTTCCATATTTGAATCAATCTGTTCTCTGCTTCTCTGTCCCTGGACTGCTGAGCCAGGATTGCTGAATAATTGAGTATAGCCAAAACCAAGAATTGGAGTGCCATTGGGCCATATAGAGATTCTGCTCCTAGTTATCGTTCAATGTGATTCAATTTCTGTTTCTCCCTAGTCAGTTCCCTGTCTCATGCTTCCAGTGATGTTGTCCCTCCCCAAAAACTCATATTCGGAGTCAACTTGTGGTGCCTTCTCTCCTAAGCACTTGCCTTAGCAGCAAGCTTTCCTCTAGGGATAGAATGTGGGTTTTGTTTAACTGATATCTCTTGGAATTAGCTGTGTAAAATAATAAAGTGAGGAAAACCACGTCTGGCCTGGGTGTGGAAGCACACACTAATTGATTAAAAAGTCTTTGTCAATCCCTGTTTAGAAACAAGCAGTAGTGTCATAAGTGCCAGGGATTTAACATCCTTATCCTGAGACCATCAAATGACTCTATCTCCCTGTCATAGAGAGCTCTGGCATAAACATGTTGGACTGAGATGCCAGGTGTGTTGAAACCTGAAAAACGAGTGCAGTCAAGAATTCTGAGCCATTGGTCTGCAGGAATTATCCTATCATGGGCAGTTGGCTAGTCCCATACAGACAGATTAGAGGCTGAGAACCTGGCTTGTAGAGGTTTCAAAAGCTGGGAAAGACTATGAGTATGAAGACTCTGGTGTACTAAGAATATATTCCAGGAACATCCAGACATCAGAAAAACTCCAGATGCCAGCACAGACATCTAGGTAAGTTTCTTATTCATGAGGAAGTTAGGAGTGTGGGGAGAATCTAAATGTTGGAGAAACTGTCTGGCAAGGTAAAGGCAGAAGAGCTACTGTTCAGACCAGGGTTTCAGACCTACAGAGGAACAGGATAATTTGGTTGGAAAACAAAGTCTCAGACCTGTTCTACAGGCTGGCCTAGCATGGTGGATGATAGAGGTACTGAGATTCAGAGTGGCCTTAACAGATTTAAGGAAAATGTTTTTCTGACACTAGTATCCTGTAACACTCAGACTGTCTCACCTGGCTTAAGACAAAATCAGGCCAACTGTACAGGCGAAGACATCAGTACATTTGCTTAGAAGAGTAACCCTTGCAATCCAAGTTCTAGAATATTCCACAAAAATGGCACCTCAACACTTACTCTTAACCTTGAAGATCATATACAATATCTTGAAGATATACAGCTGTATCCTTATTCGGTTGGTCATTTTAAACCTTATTAATTTGGCTATGTATTAAAATGGAATATTTGGATAAACTGATGAGATCTCTAGTCTCTGTTTGTTTGTTTTTTCCTCCAAAAAAATTAAGAAGTGAGCATTAGAGAAAAGTAGAGTGGATGATTTTCCTCTGCACAATTTCCCATTGGCCCCACTGCCTTGCTTACAGTTTCACCTTGTACAGTGGTCATAAAGTCAAACAGTCCCCACGGCACCCTGAAAAAGATCGTTCTTTTCCTATCAAACCTAGATCATATTGACACTCAGATCCTTAGATTCATCCCTGAATTACCATCTTTGAACTGAGGACTTCTTAGACAACCTAGGGGTTTCCTGGGGGTTTTCATCCCTTTTTTAAATATCGATTTTGGAATTTTAAACTAGGTTTGTGTCTCTGATCTTTTATCAGCATCTGTAAAACCCTTTATTTCCCACAAGTTTGACAGAAGCTGACTGTTGGAGATATAAAAGGATCAGGACAGAAGGCCTTAAAACAAGTTAGCCAGAAGTTTATCCCTGGAGAAGTCTGAGGCAGATATCTAAAGTGCTACAATGCATGGGAACCAGATGGAATTTGGCTCACGGTGTCTTATAGAAAGTACAGAAAGAAATAACTTCAGAAAGGGTGTGTAAAAAACTCATTCCTGATTTCTTCTTTGTCCTCATAGTTGTCACGACTTGATAATATCTGGCACTCCAGAAGCCATGCTGTGAAAAAGAGGGAGTAGGAATATACCCCAGTGGCAGATCTAAGAGGTGTTTACTATGACTTTGAAATATTTTCTTGCACTGATGTCTGAATATGTCAAGTAGCCTAAAAATATAATTTATAATTAAAAGAGTCAAAAAAAGGATACCATTATCCTAACTATTTGAACCACTGTTCACTTCCTGTCTGTTCTACAAAGCAAACTGAATAATATGTTATCAAACTGTGCAAAGGATGAATTTGAGAAGGTTGAAGATGCCTTTGTCACCAGTTCTCTCTCTTGCTCTCTATAACAGTCATTGCGGGTGCCTTCCTCATATCTCCTGGGTATTTGCTTTTTCTACCAAAGACTTCTTCCTGAAAACACCTGCAACACATGCTTTAGAGAGCTTGGGAGTGAGCTTAACCCCCATATAAGAAAGGCTGCAAGTGTCAAGGAATCAATTTCCCCTTGTAATGGTCTTCAATAAATGACAGATTGAAGTTGGTAGAAAAATAGCTCAGCTACCTCACCCTTTTGATAACATCTCTGTACTGTAACCATCAACAGATGTCCCCCATGAGGTTGAGCCCTAGTTACTCAATTAGGATAATGAACAGTAATGGACTCCTTTGTGCATCCTGTTCTGTCTTATTTCCTTTCTTTTCTCATTTCCTTGCTGTGCTTTCTGAGATCATCTTCCAAATAAGCTACTCACCTTCACATCCTTCACTCAATATTTATTCTAGGGAACCCACCTTGAGGCTCTGCCTGTCTCAACTTGTTGTGGGCATCAAAGAGCAGTTAGAGGCTATTAATATATTAGAGGTAAAATACCTTCCTGAGATTAAATACTTGAATATGGTAAAGCCTTCCTCAGAATAGAAATATCATACTATTGTAAGATTACCAGCATGTATATTATGTGTGCAAAGAAGGCAATATGCTTATTTATTGGCAATTAAATGTCCTAGACATTATATTTAGATAGATGTATACAAAAGCACATAATGTATTATTTATTTATGCATAATCATTATTTTTTCTTGATGCATGTGTGTCAGTTATTTTAAAAGATGCAATAAAATACAATAATTAAGTCAATGGAAGCCATGGGTTAGCAATTTGAAGGATAGAATCTGAGTCCTACTCAGAACTATATATCATAAAATATTGGCAATTGCAGTAGGTGAGCTATAAATTTAGTCAGTCCTAAGCTTTCTAGAGAAGAAAACACTAAAGACAACAAGCTTTCTTAAAAGCGGACGAAATTAGGAACATAGTTGTATATGGTTTTATAATTATATGGTATACATTTATTATTGTGTATTGTTTATAATCATCTCATTTACTTAGATTTCTGGCTCAATTTTTGGTGCCCTTCAAAATATCTCTACTGTTTCATTTTTGACTTCCTTATTTAGGGTCAGTTCCTCCTCTCTTCTCCACTGGGTAAACAAAGATTTCCCCAATTTTAGGGCCTATTTTGTTTGCTTCCATAGTTACTGAGCATTTACACATATATACACTTACCGCATGCACACAAATACTCAATGACTTTTGACAATTTTGGGATAAATATCTTGCATGTAGTTTTTCATCTACCACATTCAAAAATAAATATTTTTAAGAGTATAGTTTTTTTAAATACATTCAAATTATTTTAATAAATGGTTTACTCCTTCCTTTAACAATGCCAGAACTTTGGTTTGAATTATCATTATTAAGGCAGATTCTGGGGAGATGTATCAGTCATCAAAGTTAGAAATTTTAGAGTATCTGTTCTAAAAACTGGTAATTGGTATCTTCTAAATTAATAAATTATTCTTAGTTCAAACAACTCTATGCCCAAAGGACAAACCGAGTATGAATTTCAATAACTTGTGAATATAAGGATCAGAAATCTTTTGCAATATCTTCTGGGAATAAATACTTTTTGTCAAATTTAATGTGTTATCTCTTGTTAAAACCCAAAGTTTAAGATGTAAGTTCTCAAAATAATCTAGGATATGCGTTTTCAAACTTGGATTGGAAATACAGACAGGTTATCTTATCCCTGGGATAAGATACCTCAGGTATTTTCTATGGACATCTACCTCACACGAGGAAGAGCTAACTAGTCTTCAATGCAGTGTGAATTAAGCTTGAAGAGGTCTATTGAAGTGACATTTTACAACCAGCATGCAAGTCCTCAGCCAGATGTCAATCAAGCACCTCATTTTCAGAACCTATGCTCCTCCATGAGTTCATCAGATCCTTTCCCCCTCCGCTGCACCCAAGGACCACAGCTAGCACTTAGTTTCAAATAGTTAAACAAGTAACATCAAATCTTTCTAGCCAAATCAACATTGAATTGACAATGTATAAAATCTAATCTTGCCAATCTATGAAGTTTGCGAATCTTGGATTACAATAATTACAGATGTGAAAAATTTCATTTGTGTACTAATGACATGAGTCTTTAGTAATATTTTTTCGCACTTTCTGGCATATTTTCTGCTTATCCTCGTGCTGTGATTTGAGTGTTTGTGTCTTCCAAAACTCATATTGAAATTTAATTGCCATTGTAACAGTGTTAAAAGGCGGGACCTTTAAAGGGTGATCAGGCCATGGGGACTCAACCTTCATAAATGAATTAAGGTTGTTATCAAGGCAGTAGGTTCTTTATAAAAGGATGGGTTTGGTCCCCTTTTCTGTCTCTCTCTAACCCTCTATATACCTTTCCACCACGTGATGCCCCTGCAACGTAATGACACAGCAAAAAGGCCCTTGCCAAATGTCAGCACCTCAATATTGGAGTTCTCAGTTTCCAGAACTGTGAGCCAATACGTTTCTGTTCACTATAAATTAACCAGTCTGTGGTATTCTATTATAGCAGCACAAAATCCACTAAGACACCTTGGGAATAAATTTCCTGATATAAGATCAAAGCTTGTTTGCAATTTGGAAAAAAAGAAGAAAATAAAAATTCTGGATGCAGAAATAATGCCAACAAATATAGTTAAAATGTGAATAAATGCATATATTTCTTCAAGCTGCCTAAATAAAATGCTAGTTGCAAAACAGTCCCTGGGAAATGATCTTGATTTTTCAGAATAAGTGGTGACTCCTGTTGGTAGTGAGTTCCATGAGATGAACTTTAATCTGTCTTTCAAATATGTAATCCTTTGATTGTTCAAGCAGTATGTTTCTTTGGATAAGGCTGAGGAAGTGGTATGGACTATAGTTTACTTAGCAAATACATTTTTACAAGAGAAATAATTTGGAGAATCCAGTTTCCTAGACTCAACGATGATGCACAATTGTTTACATTAGCTGCATCAGAGAATTTCCTCAAACCACCATGTCTTTATAGAGAGTTATTTTTCTCTTAATGAGGAAAGTTCAACTGAGGGTTTTAGTCACAACTAGAACAAACTCTTTGGGTATGAGTCCAGCTATTTCTAACTGACCTTATGTGAGCCCAGAATATATCATTTTATATGTTTTTCAAAAAAAGTGAATCAGAAAGGAGACAGGACTTATCATTTGGAAGAAATCAAATACTTATCAGATGATTCCTCCAAACAATGGTAGCCCTGCCTTCCTCAGCACTCATCTGATTCTTCAAAAATGTGTTAGCTCCATAACACATACCTTCTCTGTGACAGTTAGTTGGGATTTTAGAAATCCCTATTGTCAAGAGAAATTAAGGTTACCTAAGGATACAGCAGTTGATTGGAATGGATATCCAACAGAAAATGACTATTGAGGGAAGAGGACACTTAATATCACTGGTTTGCTGGTGACTGCAGGAAAACTATCCATGCAGTGACTTATAAGTGGGCCCGACTTGCAGACTGCAGAAGCTACTTCCACACTGGTTAGTGACTCTTTGGTAAAATCTGGACGGTTAGCACCCTACTGCTGCTGATATTTCAATTAATAAAGTAGTTACAACTGAACTAGTATGGCAAGGAGGTACAAGTCCATCGTATTTTATTTATTTATTTAATGTTAAGGGCTCATTTATTAAATTCTAATGACCAAATGGCAAGGACAGTATTGGCTCACCATTTGGCCCCAAGTTAGTGTATTCATAATTACCCAAGACTCAGAAGTTTGGTGTTCACTCCAGTGGTGAAAATAATGAAAATATGAAAAAGTACTCTTCTTGGAGTGAGCCTCACTACTTGACCACAGCAGCAGGATTCCAAATGCTTACGAGAGCAGCACCATTCCTAATGCTTGAAGAGCTAATTTAGGTTTGTGAGGTTTCTGGAAGACTTCGTGAGACATCCACCATGATGACCTCACCTGTCTACCTGGAATGGAACCTGCGGGGTTCTAATACACTGCTTCTTTATTCTCAGATACAGGGAGAGCCTCAGATTGGCCAGTACTTCATCTCAGGCATGACTAGACAGTACATTTTTATAAAGGGCATCATGCATACTTTAAAGCAACATGAAAATCTTTTTACCAATGCCTGCACATCCTGTGTATACAACTTGCAATCTCAACCATATTTGAATTCCCCAGAAACCATAAGAGAAATAGTAAATGAAATGTAATAAGTATAAGGAGTCTGTAAGCTATAGCTTAAACAATAAATATCTTTCAATCGCTACAGCCCTGAGTATGCTGTAGAATCCTTTGAGAGCCTTTGACAAAATATCATTGCCCAGGCCCACATCTGACTTATTTTGTATTTTTGCCTTTTGAAATCTGGGCTTGTGTTCAGATAATAGTGATTTAAAAAGTATTCTAAATGATTCCAATGGCAGCAGAGGAAAAAATAATCCCCAACTAAAATCAAACAGACTCATATGTCTAAGCAAAAGGAAAGGTTAAAAGGATCCACAGTTCCTTCTTTAATCACCTCAACACGGCATATGCATTATTAATTTATAAGATGAACTCTGATTCTACCAAGAAAAGCCAAAACAACAAAATGAAAGATCTGGGGGAAACAATTATGGGAAAATAATGTTATCTGTATAGTGGCCGATATTTGAATTACACCTTAAAACAAATGAGATCATGTCGCAGATTACTAGATGCCAACAATATTCAGAGTATAACCAATCTAACTACCTAGAACATTTACCTTTATACCCTTCTCAGAAGCTCAAGAAATATCTATTAAATGAATGACTGCATTTATGAATGAATCAATGTATGAATGGGTGTAAGAAATTGACAACTATTTATCTATGCCTATGTTGTATGCCCAGTACTATACCAGGGCCTGAGGCAGGGGATTAAATGAAGATAATTCCTGCCATTGGGGAACTCCGAGGCTAAGGGAGCAGACATGAATCAATTGAAGAAGAGCTATGAAAGAATTGAAAGGTTAAAACATCATTAACTTTGCAGGGCCTGACAAACATCATAAATCACAAGAAAAGAAAAGGAAAATTTCATAATAAAGAAAATATTTAGAATTTAATGAAAGTGAAGTTACTATATATATAATTTTGGGATACAGCTAAACTAACATTTAAAGAGAATTGTAGATCTTTAATGGAATTCTTTTAGAAACAAAAAAATTCAAAATGAATGAGCTAAGCATTCAGTCAAGAAATACTAGGAAAACATTTTAAAAGTAAATAAAAAATAAAGCTGAAGGAGGGAAATAATAGAAAAGCATAAAGAAAATTTTAAAATATACATATGTATTAGACATGTCAGTGAAACCACCAACAATTTGTAGAAAAAACCAATACAAATAAACCAAACAGTTCAAGAAAGAAAAAAAAAAAAAAAAAGGAGGAAATCATAAATTAACTATGAAAAGAAATGAAGATGAATAAATAATAATAGGTCAGGAGAGGTTTCAGATATCAGAATAACTTCATGGCAATAAACGAGAAGAGTTAGACAAAATGGGAAATGTAAAAAAAAATTTCAAAATTGAATCAAGAAGAAAAAGATCATTATAAAAAGATAAACATGAAATTAATAATAAATATTTTTAAAGTTTTATTATAAAATTTTTAAATTTTTATAAAGAAAATTTTAAATTTTTTATCATTATTTTTCCATCATTCTCAGCAAACTAACACAAGAACAGAAAATCGAATACTGCATGTTCTCGCTCATAAGTGGGAGTTGAACAAAGAGAGCACACAGACCCAGGGAGGGGAACATCACACACCAGGGCCTGTCGGGGGTGGGGGGTTAGGGGAGGGATAGCATTAGGAGAAATACCTAATGTAGATAATGGGTTGATGGGTGCAGCAAATCATCATGGCACGTGTATATCCACGTAACAAACCTGCACGTTCTGTACATGTACCCCAGAACTTAAAGTAAAATTTAAAAAAAGTTGATTTTTGTAATTTTTTAAAATTTTGTAATAAAAATGTGATTTTTATTAAAAATTTATAATTAAAAAATCAAATTTTTAATACCAAATTTTAATTTTTACAATAAATAATTAATTTTTATTAGAAAATATTGATACTAGAGCCAGAACTTTTTTATTTCCTACAAGTGATGAAAAATATAATCCATTCATTTTATAAACTGCTTCAGAAAGTAAAGAAATAGGAAAAGCTTCTCAGGTATTAGAGAGAATATTAAAATATCGATACCACACTAAGGCAAGGGGTGTTCAAGAAGACAAAATTACAGGTCAGTCAGGATTATGAACATTCATGGAGAACTCCCAAGATAAGCATCAGCAAGTCAAAATTCACATTTTATTTAAAATTTTAAATGTCACTTAAAATTTTTTGCCAAGCAATCAAGAGGCTCACTGCCTGATGCCCATACAAGCCAATGTCATGACACTGGCTTTTGAGAAAAGAAAAACTTCTCTGCAAGCTGGCTAGCAAGGAGATAGGAGGAAAGGCTCAAATCCGTTTCCTTGAGCTGGAGACCTGGGGCAGGTCTTATAGCTATAGAGTAATGACGTGTGATTTGATTGGATTTTTAAATCAGATGATTCCTCTAGGCATGGATCTCTTGATCTGACAGGATCCTGCTATAAGGTGACACCAACTCTTGATCTGATTGGATCCTGGATTGTTCCATGTGGTATCCACTTCTTTGTGTGTGTGTGTGTGTGTGTTTTTGACAGAGTCTCGCTCTGTCGCCCAGGCTGGAGTGCAGTGGCGCGATCTCGGCTCACCGCAAGCTACGCCTCCCAGGTTCATGCCATTCTCCTGCCTCAGCCTCCCGAGTAGCTGGGACTATAGGCGCCCGCCACCGCGTCCGGCTGTTTTATTTTTTATTTTTTATTTTTGGTAGAGACGGGGTTTCACCGTGTTAACCAAGACGGTTTCCATCTCCTGACCTCGTGATCCACCCACCTGGGCCTCCCAAAGTGCTGGGATTACAGGCATGAGCCACTGCACCTGCCCGGTATCCACTTCTTAATTGTCCCTGTTTCTTGGTCTGAGCACTTAAGTTCCACCTGTGGTTGCATAGTTGGTTCAACTGGGCATGCTCAGGTTATGTGACTGTCAATGTGCGGGGGTGCAGAGCAACAGGAAAACTCACAACTTTCTTACATAAAAGGTAAACCATATTTGTCCTGTATGATTACAAAACCATAAACCAGTAGAATTTATCTCAAATGTGTGTTTCTCAGGCATCTTAGATATGTAATGATGGGTCAACATTAGAGAAGACTCCAACTTTTTAGTAGATTAAAAGAGAAATCATAACTGTGTTTATTTAAATAAATGTGATAAATCCAGAGGAAAAGTTAATTTTAATTTATGATTTTTTTTGCAGTTTAACAAAATAGAAATAGACACAAACTTTCTTAACCCGATGAAGTATATTAACCTGATAACTTCAGCTGTTAGTACACTTAATAGTAAAGATGAGCATTTGCATTAAATGCAGAAAAAAGACAAAAGACTATTATCACAGGTTCTACTCATTATAATAATGTTATTCCTAGGCAATGTAATAAGACAAGCAAAAAAACTCAGAAATGAATTTTTTTAGAAAACTCATTATAAAATATTCTGAAAAAAATAAAAACACAACAATAAAAATACAAATAAGAACAATACAGAATAAGAACTGTTTACAGAGCATTTACAGTTTAATAGGTATCTACATCATCTAGAGGTGATTTAAAGTCTATGAGAAGATGTGTGTAGGTTATATGCCAATACTCCACCGTTTTATTTAAGGGACTTGGCACCTGCGGATTTTGGTATCCACTGTGGGTCCTGAAACCAATCCCCCATGAACATGAAGGGACAAGTATATACATTTCTTAAATCTATTAAGACAACTATATACCTTTCTTAAAATTGTTATTCTTAAAACTACTATTGTGATAGTCCAGAAAGGTATCTGAATTTAAGATATTATGTATATCTCAAAAATTAAGAGAATTCATACATATTAATGTCAACAATAACCAATGAGAAAATGCGTTTTGAAAGTCTCATTCTTAATCACAGTAAATTAATTAAACATGTGGGAAGAAAAACACTTTTTGAAAATTCTCTTTGTAAGATTGCCATGGAGTGATTTAGAAAAGGAGCTGTAGCCAATACAAACTGTCGCCTAAATTATCAGTGAGTTCAATGCAATGCCAAAAAAGTGTAAGTTTGTTTATAAAACTTGACGTGTTAATTCTAAAATGCATGTGGAATAATATTCAAAAAGTCAAGACAATTTCGAATTTTAAAAAATAGTGGAAGAGGATTATTGAGGGAAAACTGACTTGAACAGCTGTCAAGATATTATAAACGTATGGTAAATAAAATGATCATATCCAACATTTTATATAAATAAGGTAGTATAAAAGTGAGGAAATACTGAAATATTTAGTATATTAGATTGTCTTAATTGTTCTCTATACATATAAAATAACTCCTATAGTCACTCAGAAATACATTATTTCATATTTTCACAATTAAATATTAAATATTAAAAAATTAAACCTATCAGATGGAAAGACTTTTATGATATCGGGATAGAGAAAGAACTCTTAAACACACAAGAGGAAGAATGAGCCTCAAAGGAAAAGACTGAAATACTTGATGACATCAAAATGAAAAATGTTCACACTAAAAACTGAAACCTTAGACAAAGTTTTTAAAAGCCCCGTTTTGTGTGGGAGAAAATATTTGCATAGTACATAAAAGACAAATTATTATCCAGGTTATGCCAAGAACTGTACAAAAAATGGTCAAATTCATAAGAAAATGGAAAGAGATGATTACCCCGTGATTCGTGGGGGGTGGGCTGTAGAGTGGAGAGCATTGGGGCCAAAATTGTATCCGAAAATGTACAAATTTACTAGGAATGAGCGAAATGAAAATTAGCACAACATTGAGATACATTTTACTGCCATCCAAATGGAAAAAAATATCGGAGAGTGACACATCTAGACTTAGAGGTGAGGAACGAGACCTCCCAGGCTCTGCTGTGTGAGTTGGTACAATCATTAAAAAAAAAAAAAAAAATTGGGCAGTATATATAAAACTGAAAGTAGATATGCTTTAGAGGCCAGGCATGCGGTGGCTCACTCCTGTAATCCCAGCACTTCAGGAGGATGAGGCGGGCGGATCACTTGAGGTCAGGAGTTTGAGACCAACCTGGCCAACATGGTGAAACTCTGTCTCTACTAAAAATACAAAACTTAGCCAGGCGTGGTGGTGCGTGCCTGTAATCTCAGGTATTCAGCATCTCAGCTACTCAGGAGGCTGAGGCAGGAGAATCGCTTGAATCCAGGAGGTGGAGGTTGTCCTGAGCTGTGATCACACCACCACACTCCAGCCTGGGTGACAAGAGTGAAACTCTATCTCAAAATAAAAAATAAAATTAAATAAAAATCCTTTAAAGCCTAGTAGTTTTTTTATAAGTCTATATTCTAGAAAATTCTAGAACATGTGCACAAGTTGATATGTGCAAAGACTCCAATAGAAAAGAATAAAACGCTATAATTTTAGCTTGAGTTTGGAAAACGGGAAATGAAAGTGTAGTGTAAGGCAAAAGCACAAAATATTAAATACTGTATCATCTAGATTTAAATTTATAGCTACTACATCCCAATGTGAATGGATCTCAGAAATGTGATTTTATAAAATTGCAAATTAATAGCTGATATTACTATAATACATTACCATTGATGTAAATAGAAACCAAAGAAACACTACATATTATGAATAGTTACATTATGTGAATATATAAAATGGATTAAAAAGATACACCCTAAATTTTTGATAGTGATTACTTGTCAGAATGGAAGAAGTAGAAGAAAATAGAACTGGTGTATGGAATGTATTTGTGTGTGTGTGTCTGTGTGTGTGTGTGTGTGTTTGTGTGTGTATGAGAGAGACAGAGAGACTACATGTAAAATGAGATAAAAGTGAGAAATAGTTATATTTATCATTATACTGTTCACTGTGCTCAGAGTTTCCTGTTCCTTTAAAATTTCCCAGAGATTATAATTAAAAATGACATTCCAATTATATTTCTGTATCTCTAAACATCACTTGGAATGTGCTTTTTAAAGACTGCATAGTATTCTATATTATTGACTGATCATAATGACTTAATGATTCTCCTATTATTATGGCTTTTACATTTATCCTTGTTATAAATAGTGTTGTTAGCATATTCTTAGATGTGAAAGTTATTTTTATCGACTTGATATTTCTTATGTGCAGAATATCGAGGTTAAGGTTGTTAGTAAAACTTTATTTCCCATCATCTCATGGTATTGCTTACACGTTTTGCTTTATATAGTTTAATATTACTTATTTGGCACATACAATTTCATAATGATTATCAACACGATGCATTATATTTGTTATTTGTACAAAATAGACAGGATTTTCTCTCTTTAATGTTTTTTATTGCCTTTAATTCAACTGTACTTGATTTAGTACAAATTCCACCTCAAGTTAAATCAAGTATTGATGGTTTTTTATTCTTACATAGAGCTTTGATCTTGAAAGGTATAGATAATTTCTAAACTATGTAGTTATTTAAACAATACAAGACTGGCTTCCTCATTAATTTACTGGATTGATAAAATTCTGATTTATTATAAATGCTGACAGGAAACAGAAAACAGTGATACTTTGGTTTCTGAAAATAGAATAAAAAATCCTATTAGAGTATTTCAAAAGAGATATGATGAAAAGAGAAAATTCATTATTTAGGAATAAACAATAACAAAATGTATTACAAGTAAAATTGAAATAGATAATAAGCAATCTAAAATATAGTTTTTCTTACACCAATGGCCAGTGTCATACTTAAGGCTGAATCACTATAGGTTTTTCTATTAAAATAATAAAATGAAAATGCCACCAGAAGTCTAAATCTTTTCCAATTGTTAACACTTTTTTTATATAAAAAGCCTATCCAATTCATTTAAAAATGACTAATAATTACGAATGCATAAAGCAAATATCCTAGATAGCATTATTTTTATTTAATGCTATCTAACTGAAAGACATTTTTTTCCAAATGGTCAGCCAAATTATAAATACATTTTCAACAAGTTTTAAATATCCCTTTGCCATGTGTTAAGTTATATGTGGCTCACAACTTCAAGTGAAATCTTATTGCATTGAATTTTTACATAATTTTGGAAATAATATACTTCATTTAACGTTGGGTCTTCCAGTGAAGAACTGATTAAATCTCTACACATATTTAGGTGGTTCTTCTACATGTATTCATTCCTCACATACTCATTAAGCACCTAATATATAGCAGACCTGGGGAATATAATTGTGAATAACTAAACTTGAATGCTCTTCTTTAATCTTGAGCACTTATGCTTACTATTATCTTCAAATGTTTCGTAGTTTATTTGCTCTGAGTGCGTGCATACCTTTGTTTTGTCGGCTCCTTGTAGATGGTTTGTTTCTATATGGAACTTCTCATTCATTACTGCTTGGATATCAGAAAATCATTGATTTTAATGCAGTCACCAGTGAAATGGCTTTCTAATATTTTAGTTTTAAAACCTCTAAAATTGATTTCCATGGATTTGTCTGATAAAAATTTACTAATTTCTCCAAAGAATTAGAGTCATGGCTTCACTACAAATATTTAGACTTTTATTTGTTTTTCATATTTTATTGCATTGTTTAGAATTTCAAAATTCTGTTGCATAGCAATTTGCTTACTTAAATAGCAATGGGTGACAAATTTAAAATTATATTATGAGTGTCATTGACTTTCTAATTTGTTTTATCAAGTTTCAAATCTTTACATATTTATATTTTAAGAAATTTATTTTTGCTTCTTATTTTTTCAGAAGTAGGTGCTATATTTTATCAAGTGACTTTTTTTGCCAGACATCAAAACATCCAAATGATTTCTTAACTATCATCTCTTAACGCACTGAATAATATTAACCTATTTTCTGGCATGTAACATCCTTGCAATCTTTTATATTATTCTTCATTTTAATTAGAATCATAAACACATTGAAAACAGAAAACAAGAAACGGCATATCTGCTATGAAACTAGTTGGGAACTACTAAAATTCATAACTTGAATTTAACAAGTATTGATATTTGCTATTTTTCTCTTTATATTTTCAAAATACATTCATTTCAGATTATCAGGATGCAACAGTGAACAAAACAAAGCTCCTTCCTTTTCAAAAAATGTAAATATTTCAGGAGATGATAAACAGAGAGATACCTAGGGGCAGAAAGAGTGCTGGAGCTGGGGGGTGTTATTTCACATGGGCTGATTCAGGAAAGTCCCACTGAGAAATGACAAACGAGTAGAGACCTGACAGAGGAAAGGGAACAAGGCACAGGGGCGTCTCGAAAAAGAGTGTTTCAGACAGAAGGAGCAGCACGTGCGAAGGTCCTGTGGTGTGAATATCCTTGGAAAGTTCAAAGAGCAGTGATATTTTTCTCCCAGGATTTTCTTATTGTAGTTTTAAAGTTCTGTGTTTTAACATTTGAGTCTTAATAAAATGGAAGCTTATTTTTCTTTGGTGGTATGACATAGGAATATAAAATTACTTCTTAAAGTCACATTTTCTTACTGACTTGTAAAAGTCACTTTTGCCTTAAAACCAGGGCCCAGCTAAGTACTTTCATAAAGTTTCTTTGTTTTGTCCATAAAAGTCCATATCATTTTAAGAGTTATTTCCAGGAAATTGAAAATAATTTTGTTAATAGTTCAAACATATGGCTTTATTATAGACTATGATTATGTATTAATTAGTGTTTTATTTTGACATAGGAATGCTGTTGACCTTTGACTTTTGATCTTGAGGCTGTAATGGTGCTAAATTCTTTTATGCATTGCAGCAGTTTGTAGATTATTTTATATTTTTCTAAGTAAATTATCAAGCCTGTGAAATAATGTTATTTTGTTTTCTCTTTTGGAGCCCTAAATTTCACTTTTTTTTTCTTAGCCACTGCTGAAAGTTTCTCCAGTATTACAGCAAGTAGTGATGGTGCTGGTTATTTTTCCTTTGACCAAATTTAAGAGGAAGAGTTCTAACATTGAAAAGTTAAGTACAATATTCCCTGTGAGGTTCCTCTTTAGCAAGCTATATTGGAATGTAACTGACATAATATAAAATGCACCCATTTGAAGTGTACAGCTCAATGGGTTTTAGCAAGTGAATACATCCCAAAAACTACTACCACAATTAAGAGACAGAATGTTTTTAATCAACCCAAAAGTTTTCTTAGCTTTCTGAGATTTTTATAAATCCTGAGTGGGAGTTTAATTTTGCTGTTTGCTTCTTCTGCATTTACTGAAATCAAATTGTGACTTACATTGCTTACAATTTTAATATCAAACTAACCTTACATTGTTTGGATAATGTCCATTTAGTTATGATATAGTACCTGCTTCATGTACTGATAAATTCAAATTGACTATTTTTTAAATAATTTATGCTTATATTTTCATAACTAATATTGATATTTAGTTTTCTTGTAATAATAAATTAATTCTTGTTTATGGTATTAATGTAATGCTGGCCTCTTAAAATAAATTAGAAAGTGTTCCTTCCTTGTTCTGGTGATAAATAACTGCAAAAAAAAACCTTTTTTTTCTGAAATTTTATCTATTTTGTCTATAATTTTAACGATATTTTCACAGAATATAGGATTCCTGAGACAGTTTCTTTAAATTGGCATTTTGACTATTTTTTTCCAATATTATTTCACTTCTGCTATTTCCAATGAGAACTAAACCATTGATTGTTTCATTGTTTCTTTCACTGCTTTTCATATATTTAAATTATGTTTGCTTTTTACTAGTTTGACCATCATGTGTTTAAATGTAGTTTTATTTGCATTTATGTTATTTGAGGGTCATTGAGATTTATGAATCTGTAAGCTTATGGTTTTCACCAAATTTGGGAAATTTTTGGTCACTGCTTACTCAAATACGTATTTTCTTCTTTCTTTTCTCTACATTGTGTTCTCCAATCACATGTGTGTTGGACTCCTTCTCATTTTTCCACAGATATCTGGAGTCTTATTCATTTTCTTTGGTTTTATACTCTCTGTTCTTCAGTTTGTATAATTTCAATTACTCTAACTCCAATTCTAATTTCAATTGCGCTAACAATTCTATCTTCTGTAATTTTCAATCTGTTGTTCAGCAAACCTGATAAATTTTTTCTTTATGTATGGTGTACAACATGATGTTTTAATATACATATACATAGGTAAATGATTACTACAGTGAAGCAAATTAACCTATCACCTTCCATAGTTATCTTTGTGTGTGTGTGCACGCATATGGTAAGAACACTTAAAATCTACTCTCTTAGCAAACTTTCAGTAAACAATCCAACATTATTAACTAGAGTACATTAGATCTGTACACTTATTCTTTCTATATTATTTCAAGTTTGTACCCTTTGACTTACTTCTCTCTATTTCTCCCTCTCTTTGCTCTTGGTAATCACTGTTCCACTGCCTGTTTCTATATATTAGACTTGTTTTAGATTGCACATGTAAGTGAGGTAAAGTGGTATTTGCCTTTCTGTTCTTGGCTTATTTCACTTAGCATAATGTTCTCTAGTTTCATCCATGTTATCATAAAAAGCAATATCTCCTTTCTTAAGGCTGAATAATATGGCATTATATATTAAGTAGTCATTGACAGATGAATAAATTGTGATATACACATATATGCATTATATATATTTTGAGATACATATATATTATGTGTGTATGAATACACACATATACACCCACATATATATCACAATTTATCCATTTATTTGTTGATGGACTCTTAGATTAATCCCATATCTTGCCTATTGTGAATAATATTATAATAAATATGGTAACACAGATTTATATATTTCTATGAAGCTCTGATTTCATTTCCTTTGAATATATACTCAGCGGATGGATTGCTGGGTCATGGGGTAGTCGTATTGTTAGTATTTTGAGGAACTGCTATACTGTTCTTCATAATAGCTTTACCAATTTACTTTCCCGTATATAGTATACAAGAGTTCCCTTTCTCCACACCCTCACCAGAACTTGTTATTTATTGTCTATCTGATAATAGCCATCCTAACATGTCTGAGGTGATGTTCTATTGTGCTTTTGATTTGCATTTCCCTGATGATTACTAGTAATATTGAGCACATTTTCATATACCAGTTGGTCATTTTTATGCCTTCTTTGGAAAGATGTCCATTCACATTCTTTGCCCATTTTTAATCAGGATTTTTTTTTGCTATTAAATTATGTGAGTTTCTTATATATTTTGGATATTAACCCCTTATCAGATACATGGCTTGCAAATATTTTCTTCTAAACAACAGACTGCCTTTTTATTTTAATTGTTTATTTTCCTGTGAAGAAGCACTTTAGTTTGTAGTAGTGATTTATTTTTCATCTATTTTAATTTTTAGTTCAATAATTTTCATTTTGTTCATTTTTTCTTTTTTTCACCCATGATACTCTCTAACTTTTCAACTATTGAGACATTTTCCTTATTTATTTAAATATAGTTTTTATTAATTATTGAAACATTAATAATAGCTTCTTAAAATTCTTTTTCTACTAAATCTGACATCAGGCATACTCAGCCAAATTCTATTGACTTCCTTTTTCCTGTATATGGTTCATACTCTTCTGGTTTTTTTTTTTTTTTTTTTTTTTTTTTTTTTTTGCATCATGACTACTTATTTTTGGTTGAAAGGTAAATACTGCAGTCTATATATCTTACTGATTTGGATACTCTCATGTTCTTCTGAGGATTAAAAAAAACCCTCACAGATAGTACTTGGCATGTTCTTGAACTGCAAACTCTGTCCCCTGCAGTGAACAACAGCTGTTATTTCTGCTCAATTCTTTGTGTTTCCAGCAGTCGTATTTTTAGCTTTGTTTCCTTTGGGTCTCCCCTTTACCTGAGTGGTTTTGCTATCAGCCAGGGATTTGGACAGAGTTTACATGTAACTTTTGGGACTCACCCTCTCTGTGATTCCCTGCTTTTAAGGTTTTCAACATAAATTTCCAGTTTGCTCTGCCAGTTCCAACATCTTTTTTTTTTTTTCAGAATAGCAAGATTTCAGCATTCTGCTACTTCAGCATGCACTCAGTCAAAAATGTAACAAATCTCACCCAATGTAGTTCTAGCTTCTAAGAGGAGAAACTTCTTTCGTTTTTGCCTGTGCTTGTGCCTGGCCTCTGGTGTCTCCCATGGGCATGTACAGTTTCATTGTCAGTAAGGTATTCAGGAAGGGTTTATACTTAGATGTAGTCTCAGCCTTTCTGCAATTCTCCTAATTCCAAGAATTCTCTCCTAAATATTGGATTGCTTTACCTGCTTTGAACTGTATTCTTTGATACCCCAGACCAGTAAGGTTGTAATCTTTCACTGCTAGAAAACCTTACAAAAGAGTAGCCTTAACGTAGGAGCTTATTTATGTCTTACATATAAATATTTAGAATAGGCTGCCAAGGCTTATATGCACCCTCTTGGTGTCATCAGGGACACAGGATACTATCTTTTTGTATTGTTGTCAAATTAAGCTTCTTGTCACCTTGTTGTCCAAGATAGTTACTGCATCTCCAAGTGATCATGTTTGCTAAAGACCAAAAGAAGAGTTAAGTGTAGAAAGGCACAGTGGAGCACTTCCAGCAGTATCCTCTGGCTTTATATAGCTGCTCCCACCAAAAAACAACAAAAAATAAACAAAACAAAACCACTGCTTCTACTCATTATCTCTCATCGGCCAGCAATTAGATATAAAACAGTTATACCTAACCACAATGAAGGAAGGAGAATGTAGTCCTTTTATTCAAGGTACCTGTCTTTCCAGCTCAAAATCAGTGTTCCATTTACCAAAAAGCAGTGAGATGTTGAGGTAAGAAACTAAACACCACAAAGCTTGTTTTTAATTGTGATGACAAAAGCCAGATTAGTAGGGTTTGGAAATGGATTAGATGCCAGAGAAAAATGATCATAGATCTATTAGTCAAGAAGTTTGTCTAGAAGGAGTTCACGATAAACCCAGGATACATAAGACATTAACAATTGATAAAATTGACCTCATAATGTTTGCTAAGTGAATAAATGAGTGTAGGCACAACTTGTATGTCTAAGCTAAAAGATCTTACTGGTAAGCTCTGTAATTAGCATGATAGCCAACATTAGTTTTTTTTCTCTTCCTAACACATTTCAAAGAGTATTACTTTCACCATGAATTCAAAGAGTAGGAGTACAGTAGACTGTGGTCTGGTGCTTTGCCATTGAGATCTCTTGCCAGGGACTTCAATAATAAGCATTTCACTCAGCAAGGTCTCAACAGAAGGCCTTAAGAATTCCTTGCCCTGCTAATGCGTGGCAAGGGCTGCTGTGTGTCAACAGCAGGGAAGACAGAAACTCTGAAAACATGATTCATCTTTCAGACAAGTTTTGCCACCAGGACACAATTCTAAAGTGTCAGCAACTTTGGAGAGATGGGTCAACAGGAAAGTTTACTAAAATTATCAGAACCAACACTTCAATGCAAAATGTTAATCTTCTGCAGCAGAAATGTGGCTCCTTATTGATGTATCTTTTACTTCTTTGTCAAAGTAGTTGAAAATTTTCTCTTCTTCAGCAAAATGAATAACCTATTCCTCATTTTCTTGTCTTGGAAAGGCCAGTGATATTGAATTCATTACATGTTGCAATCAGAGTTCTGGTTACTGAGACCAATATTCTTGTAAAAGAAGAACCTGCAAGAACCACTTCCTGTCTTTAGAAACAAGGGGATTTTCAGATTCTTTTCCTTTAGGACCACATTCAGAGACAGTGTATCAGAGATTTAGATCAACTCCTAACTGCTTCTTTGTGAAAAATTTTGAATTTAACTACATTTAGTTTGGAAATAAATTCATATATAGTTGGGCTACATTTATGCCCCAGTCCAAGAGAGTGCTTTAAATGTGCTTACTGTCAGTTAATACCATACAGTGAACTCTTCAAGAGTCCAGAATCCGAACATAAATAGGTCTAGATTTGATTCCAACCCTAACACTTATTATGTACTTGATTTTCATTGATCTTCAGTGTCTACATCTGTAAAATGGATGTCATATTATCATTAAGCCCACAGGGCTGCTGTGAGAATATAATTTTCTAGAGAGATAGATGAAATTAGAACAAAGCTTGCATGAAGTAAATGTCAATAAGTATAAGTAGTAAAATAAGATTACTATAAAAAGGAATAAAAATTTCTGGAAATTAATTACTTTTCAGTTACATCATGCTATAACAATCAAGATTTCATATTTGTTTCATATTTCATGATTTCAAACATAATTAAATTATCTCATTTAAGGACAGAGTGATCATATAACTAGATAAATATATATAAACATAGACTTTTACGTGTATATATGTGTTTTAGATATAAATATATGAACACTTATTTATATAGATAGAGAGAGATAGATATCTATATATAAAAATAATAAGTAGCTGCTTCAAGAATTTTCTTGATTTCCTGGCCAAGAGGCCTAAAAGTTTTGTCATTATGACCTAGTCATAAAAAGGTTTGAACAGTACCAAATCAGACAACTGAGAATATAAAATTTACCCAAAACCGTGATAGCTAAGTTTATATCTGTCTAAATTTTCCCCTCACGTTTGATCTGACAAGGCCAGGATTTCCAGGCAGCAGAGTTCTACAGAGCTAAGAATGAGAATGGGGAATCCCTACTTGAGCCAATAAGAGATGGGTGGACCAAAGATAGGAGGCAGTAGATAGAGTGGATTTTGTTCCCTGACTTCACTTCATTGAGGTTGTGTCTGAATGAGAGGAAACTGTTAAGGAACTCTGGGCACTTGTCTTGAAGCTGCAGGCTGGAGCTGCAGGAGGATTAAGAAGAAGGTGGATTGTATTGCTGTGGCCCAAGGGAGAACAAGATGGTCTGGGGCTCTAATTCAGTTATTTGAAAGTGGAAGTGGTAAGGAATATCAGGACTGAAGGAGGGAAGCAGACGCCAACAAGCAAAGGCTGGAAGAGGGGTCCAGATCTTGACTTGACTGTTCTTCAGCTCTGATTAGCTGCAGCTGCCAGGTTCAACTTCCTGCATCAGTGGCAGACCTACACCAGTTGATCAGGATTCCTCTGCCAGTATATTCCAAGTATTTAAAATCGTCATTTGTTTCTTGATGCTTAAGAGTAAACATACTAGACCTTCTTAAGACATTGTCATCTATCAGTCACACTCCCTTCTAAATGTTCTATCAGGCTGACCCCTCATTTCCTGATCCATTGACTGCCAGGTTGCACCATAGGTCCAAGTCCTCCAGCACAGCATTGAGGATTGGAGACTTTGATACATAAAAGGAAAGTGTTTCCTGCTTCAGCTACCTCACAGGGTCTTTGGTCTTGACAGTTCCATAGCCTGTGACCTGATATCAACCCTTACCCCTTTGATTTTTATTAGAATTCTTAGAATGGCACAGACCTTACCATCACGTTCATCATCTCTGCTCTTTACTTTTGATTCTTGTATTCCATGGCTGATCTCATTTAAGTACTGACTTGCATGCAACCCACCAGCAAATCCTGTTGGCTCAACATTTAAAAATACATCCCTAATCCAATTATGTCCCTCCTCTTCATTGCTACCACCTTGGTCCACCGTCAGGTCTTACCTGGATAGGTGCAGACATTTTCTAAATGATTTCTCTTTTCAGCTTACTCAAGAATGCTGAAGTAATCCTGATAAAATGTCAGTCATGTCTTCTTGCTACTCTGCTCAAAACCCATTAATTGTTGTCAAAATAAATGTCATTCAAAATAAGTGAAGCCTTTAATGACCTGAAAGCCTCCACTGTCTGGCCCCTCATCACCATTCTGACTTCATCCTCCACTCCCCTTCCCCATTACTTTCTATGCTGCAGACACACTGGCCGCCTTAGAAATTCTGCAGGCACGCTCCAGGCGTAGGACCTCTCCACTTATTGTAATCCACTGTGGATCTCTCTGTTCTATACTGGTGATAAAGTAATACAATTAAGATGGAAACAAAAAACTTTGCTTGTAATTTCTTTCTTTCTAAATGGGCTGCAAAATTAGAAATTAAAGGATTAAATTAAAACTACTGCCCAAGAAGTTCCTACATTGCTGAAGACCCAGGAAAGGCAGGTGGCCCTCACAATACCAGGTGCTACATTGAAGTCTTTATCTTACCAAGCACTACCTTGCACCTGGAGTTCTTTCTGTACTCCATATATGGCCCAGGCATTTTCCATGATTCAAGTCAACAAGCACAATCCCACACATATTATGGACTAGATACCATGTTAAATGTTAGGGCACATACTCAATTCTGAGAACACCCACAATCTTGGGGGGGAAACTTCATGGAACAAACATGGAAAAATTCAACTTAACATAAAAAACCATTAATACAAATTAATACAGGAAGTAAAGATCTGTTTTCGTTATATCCTAGCACAGGATACAAAGATGTATTCTTGTTTGAGAAGAGGGCACAGAGAAAGCTTTCTGGAGCAGATGGATATAAAAGAAGATCTGAATGAAAAGTAACGTTAAGTGGGCATAGAAAGAGAGAAAGGACATCTATGGTATATTGAGTAGCATGATTTTTGCAGGGCTCTTGAGAGAGGCAGTTGCGGGAGACATGAGAGAGTTATAGGCCACGTTTTGTTCAAGAATCTGGGACTTACTGGGTGGATGAGGGAGAGCCCGTAAGGACTTCTAAGCAAGCAATTTGTGCGAATTCACATGGAAAACGCTGTCTGTAATTACAAGGAAATAAACGTTTAAGAGAGTGATGGAAGGGCCACTTTTGCAACAGTAAAGTATGATGCCAATATAAAAATTTTTGTGCCCTCATGATTGGAAAAAAAAAATGTTTCTTTTCTCTTTCCTTCCTTCTTTTCTCCTTCCTTCCTTCTTTTCTCCTTCCTTCCTCCCTCCCTCCCTCCTTCCTTCCTTTTTTCTTCTTCTCAGATATCAATAAATTGTCAGTTATAACTCTATTTCCACCTGTAGGTACTAATTTTTCTTTAGCGCAGGAAAGGACTTTCTTCCTTCTCCCCTTCCTTCCTTCCTTCCTT
>NW_012121820.1:13768555-13803459 GCF_000951035.1 Colobus angolensis palliatus
CTTCCTTCCTTCCTTCCTTCCTGCCTTCCCTCCTTCCTCCCTTCCTTCCTTCCCTCCCTCCATCCTCTCTTTGTTCGTTCGTTCGTTCCTTCCTTCCTTCCTCCTTCCTTCCTTCCTTCTTTCCTGCCTTCCCTTTCTTCCTCCCTTTCTCCCTTGTTCTATTTCTTTCTCTCTTCCTCTCCCCTTCCCTCCTCTCCTCCTCTCTTGCTTCTATTCTATCTCTACCCTTTCCTTTCTGTTTACCTTTCTTTCTTCTGATATACTGTAATATTCTTTCTTTGTCTCAAACCATATTCCAAAAGGATAAATTGTTCATAGATAAAATTCCTGTATTCTTATTCAATGTCTATCAGTTTATCTTTTATCATTTTTATGTATTTTTTTCTTCCACAGGTTTGGAGAACATTTCAAGTATGCTCTCCATTTCACTGATTCTATTTCCACAAGGATTCGTTAAGATATTTTCTTTCTCTCAATACAGATTAAAAAATCTATGGTAGAGATAAAGTCTAAAGCAGAGTGGAGGTAAAAACCAATCTATGGTACAGAGAAGTAAAATGCTGGGTCTTTTTCATTTGATAGGTTGCTGGATTTCTGGAGAGTGAACAGAACAGGAACACAGTATCAAGCTGCCTTCTATGTTTCTTTTTCTTCATCTTTGCTTTAACCCAGACTGGTCTACTTTATACATATTATTCAATTTACCATTTTTCTAACACTATTTTGTCTTTTAAAATTATTTATTTACTACTTTTTAACAGAAAAGGGCTCACTCTGTCACCCAGACCAGAATGCAGTGGTGCAACCATAACTCACTGAAAACTCAAACTCACTCCTGAGCTCAAGAGATCTTCTCGTCTCAGCCTTCTGAGTAGGTGAGACTATAGGTTCAGGCCACTGTACCCAACTAATTTTATTTTATTTTTTTTCTCTTTTTTTGCGAGAGGGATTCTCAGGAGATTGCCACACTGGTTTCAAACTATTTGCTTTAAGTTGTCTTCCTGCCTCAGCCTCCCTAGTCACTGGGATTACAGGTGTGAGCTACCATGCCCGGTCTTTTATTATTTTTAGATTTTTGTCTTTAGGTTTTTTAAGTCTTTGTTGCTGTTCTTTACAGTCATTTCTTCTTTGTGAATATATTTGTAAGAAGCAAACTTGTATTCGAGCCTTCCATCTAGATGCCATTTGAATTTAGATATCTGGGCATATGTATTTAAGAGAGAATGAATCAGATGTGGATTTTGATTTGCGAGAATGAGACATAGCTGGAAGTAATTGACTTCAAAGGCTTACATGAAGTTCAGTGAGAAGTTACTTAGAGATCAACAATGGAATGAGGCATACCTAAGCACTAGAGGACTACCCATGCCCCCTGCCTTTAATACATTCACCATTTTCCTGTACTGCTCTGACCACATTTATTTCTTCACAGTAGTTTCTTAAAACCACAGAATCCAGACTATGAAGCTGGTATAGATAAAAGCCACAGGAGGTGAAGGCTTTCAGCATCTAACAAGGCCAATATGTATCTACGTAAAAGAAAAAAAAAGGTCGTTATATGGAACAGACACAAACACACATGTTTATAGCTAGTAGCACAACTCACAATTCACAATTGCAAAGATATGGAACCAACTTAAGTGCCCATTAACCAATGAGTGGTAAAGGAAATGTGGTGTATATACACCATGGAGTATTATTCAGCCACAAAGGGGAACTAAATAATGTCTTTTGCAACAACCTGGATGGAGCTGGAGGCCGTTATTCTAAGAGAAGCAACTCAGAAATGGAAAACGAAACACCGTATGTTCTCACTTATAAGTGGAAGCTAAGCTATGAAGACACAAAGACATACAGAGTAATATAATGAACTCTGGGGACTCGGGCAGGGGCTGGGGGTGCAAAGAGGTTGGGAGGAGGTTGAAGGATGAAAGACTATAGTGCTCAGGTGACAAGTGCACTAAAATCTCAGAATTCACCACTGAAGAACTCATCCATGTAACTGAAAGCCACCTGTATCCCCCAAACTGTTGAAATAAAAATAAAAATAATAAAATGGTCATCATAATCAGTCAACCTACACCACTGGGAGTGCCCAGTCTCCCTACACACACACACACCCACACACACACACACACCACGTGGGGGTCACTAGCCCACCAAGTCTGCTACTAGAGCCGGACAGAATGAAGTGTTAGCCCCTTGGGCCATCAGTTCCCTTAAACCTGATTTGCAGTAGTTGCCAATCTTTCTATTACTGTAATTGCTGGCTAAATGAACTGTAATTGTATTAAGAAGTAACTCTAAAATATGTATGTACTTTCTGCTAATTCTCAGAATATGCAAGGAGAGGGGATTGATTCACTGTGCTTGGAAGAACCATTTGGAGATGTTCCCCCTGAGGTCTGTCATTTGGAGGCCTCCTTTGCATTTTGGAAAAAGTCAAGGCCAGATGCTTAAGAGTCTGGGATACAGACACGCAGGAATCTCTACAAATCTCAGGGGCTTCTCACGGTATGGTTGTTTGTAGCAGTGATCTCCCAATGTCAAAGGAGCCAAAATCAAGTCAGACTCCTCTTTAGTCTTGGACACAGGAGCAGAGATTCAGATTAAATTTCGTGTTCTGTTAACCTACTTTGCTAAGACTTGTACGGGAGCTTTTCAAATATTCCTTTCAAACGCCCTTGCAGTGTGACTATCCTTGTTTTAAAAGGGAGGAAACAAAGGATAGGAGATGATAAACAGCTTGTCAGTGCTTGCTTGCTGGTAATAGAAAATAGAGACTCATATCTTGGTCTGCTGAGTTCAAGTCCATAGCTACTAGAGAGATATTTTCACTAACATGAAAGGCATTAAAAATACCTTCAGATACGGCTCCGGCTAGCGAATAGTGGTGTAGGTTTATGTTGGCGTGAGTGTATGCTGAAAAATGAAGACTGTGTAGTACATTTGTCTACCATTCTAAATAATTAAATATATCAGATAACCCATAATTTTCATCTCCAGGGCCACCTGCTTCTTTGATAAAGTCTAAAATTGAAGTTTTGGAATTCCTGACTTCTCATTATGGCTGGCTATTGGGCATCCTCATCCTCTCTTCCCTTTAATTGGTGTAATGATACTGATATCCTTACTTAAAAAGCCAAAAGGGATAAAGTGGGCTAGACTGTTCTGGAGGAAAAAAATAAACCTCAATATATGAGTTACATTGAGTAATAACACAGTAAAGCTAACCCAGTTCCTGTCTTCAAGGAACCAGGAATCTAGTGGGTGGGACACAGAATCGATAAATAAAAAAGAAATTAAAACTCTGACTTAAATATGTTTTTATATGTTATGGCAGAGACTGCTGGCTATCATGCAACCTCTGTGCACCTTTCCTTCCTTAAAAACAAGCACAATTTTATGTGGAACAATAATATGTCCAGCTAAAATACTGCATCTCCCAGCCTCCCTTCTAGCAAGATTGGTCATATGTCTGTTTCCGGTGAATGAATGTTCTGTGATATGAATGAAATGGACTCTTCTATGAGTGACTCCTGCTGTCCACAAAGTAGATGTGATAGCTGGAATGCCAGCAACCATCTTAAACTGTGAGGTGACCTCAAAAATAGAAGCCACTTGCAAACACCTAGAACTTGTAGGTACTTGAAGAAGTTGCTATTTATACCCTTGCTTACCTGTAAGTTTATCTGAGGCTGCAGTGGATCACTCCTTGCATAATTCAATGGCTTGAATGTTTCTGCTTTTCTACCTGAGCAGGGCCACAGGAGCTTCCCCTACTCAGAGCAGGGCAGTCCATAGAAGATGGGATTTGATGCCCCTAGGGGCATCTCCCAACCAATTAGGAACCAAAGTCATGCTATAAATCCCTGGGCTCTACCCCTCCTCCCTCAGTGGAACAATTCTAGATACACTCTATGGATCCCTCTGCAGGATCTCCGTTTGTTCACTGGCTCATTCATGTATCCTCTGTTGGCTCCTGCTATTCCTGCCTCACTGTTCTGAACCCCTTCCTTGTTCTTCCTAGGGCTACCTCTCAAAAAAACTACCACTACTCAACCTCTGGTGTTGATGCTGGCTTTGGGATGAATCCACAGTATGACAGTATAGATTAAGTACTGGCTTTGGTTGACCAAATGACTTCCTCTTTGCCAGATCCATTTACTTTGCTTGACCTTCCTCTTCCTCATTCTCTCTATAGTTTGTGCCAGCGTTGATCTTGTCTTCTCTATTAAAATTCTTGTTTCCTTTGACTTCCACTATCACCTGTGTGTTCATGCCTCCTTTACTTATTTTAGAACAGGAGTCCCCATCCCCTGGGCTGTGGACTGGTACTGTTCCACAGCCTGTTAGCAACCAGGCTGCACAGCAGGAGGTGAGCTGCCAGCGAGCATTACCACCGGAGCTCCTCCTCCTGTCAGATCAGCGGTGTCATTAGATTCTCATAGGAGCACAAGCCCTATTGTAACAACACATGCAAGGGATCTAGGTTGCACACTCCTTATGAGAATCTAACTGAAGTGAAACAGTTTTATCCCAAAACCATCCCCCTGCACTGCTGAAAAATTGTCTTCCCTGAAACTGGTCCCATGTTCAAAAAGGTTGGGGGCTGTTGTTTTAGATCACTGCCATATCAATCACTCTAAATGATGTTCCACCTTTGAGGTCTCTTCATTCTACTCCAACATGTACACACTCATATGTTTTTTGACATTCACTGAAACAATAAACACCTTGATTCTCTTTCCATAGCTCCGACCTACTGTTTCAGATTACTTTTCCACATCCTCTGTAGCATCCGAAGTGCCAAATTTTTTTTTTTGGCATTTCATTGAACAATGCCTACCTTTTCCTTTCGATGGGCCTATAGCCCTTCTATTTCTTGTTGCTAGCCCCTTCCTTTCAACACCGATTTATACATATCCAAATCCTACCTGCTCTGAATGGTCTGCATCATCTATTTCTTCCCCTAGGATGCTTTCATATTTTCCATCAAAAAGTGGCATGTGTTCCTTGGCATCATACTGTTCTTTGTACCTTATTACCATTAAAAAATATATATTCTTTTGACCCTGAGTGAGTCATCGATAAATATTGGTTGAAAAGGATTAGAATAATTTTTAATAAGACTTGCCTCTTATTTTACCAACTTCTAGAGGAGATAGCTTTGCCCACAGAATTTCTATTATCTAAATTTCAAAATCACATACAGACAAATCATATTTCATCCTATGAAAAGCAAGTTTGAAATATCAGCATGTTAAATCCCTTTCCTTAAATTTTTTCCGGGTGAAACCTACTTTCATGCAGATGCACATGGAAAATCCTTCCCATGAGCCTCTAGTTTGATTTTATGTTTCCCCTTACAACCAACTAACTACTAATGATCATTCTGTCTCATCCATGAAATAAAATGTAGAGTGAAACTGACAGATGATAGAAACCAAATTTTGTGTCTAACGAGTGGCAAAACATTTGAGTTACCAAAAATTTAGTTAAATGTTCCAAATCTTTAAATATCTGGGATAGTTCAAGGCAGGAAATCTCACTCTCCATTTTGAAATAAGGGTACTCAGGTCACTCCCTTGTGTACCATGCATTTCTGAGTTCCTTAAGAATTAGATTATTGTGCTCAGGGATATGTGGGAAAAAGAATTATCAATTACAGAAATCAATTTTCTTTCAATCTGACCTTCCTTCTCAAATGTAGCGTATAGGTTCCAATGAAAACCTATTTAATTTCCTTGTTTGGATATGACTCTGTGTGTGAAATATTGTGGACTATTTTCTGATGCATGCTCCTGGTAAAGTTAAATACCATACCCTCTGGTCACTGGTTCTCCAGGGAGTGCAGAATAGTCTCCCTTTTGACACTGCCTTCTTCCCTCTTCTCCTGAAGGAGCTGCAGTTATATTCAGTGAAAGAACCTTCTGCTGTTTGAAATGGATATGAGGGGAAAGTAAAATATGAAGGTAATTCAGCCAGGAGGCAATCAAAGAGTACTGACATTTCAGATCGGTACAAGTCAAGAATGGGGGTGGGGCTCAGCAGTTAAAGACAAGAATCTTACCAACTTGAACTTACTCATCTTGCTTGATAGATCTGGATTCTTGTGTAAGTGACATATTGAGGGGCTGCTTTCAAGAGAAACCTGTAAGGCTACAGGGGAGCGGGATAGAAAAGAAAGAATCCAGAAGGAGGTTCACCTTACTCCAATGCCACAAAGAGAACCAGAAGATGAATTCTATTCAGAGAGCTCCCCCATCACTTTTCTACTCCCAGGGAAAGGGGGTTACACTCTTTTACACCTGCATTGGTTACTGACAATGGGCCACTTCCAGGAAAAGGAATAAAAGTTTCCAGGTATATGCACAAGGCAGGCCCTATCAGCCATGGAAAATCCTCCAGAAGAGGATAAAAGTGTCAGCCATGAGCAGCCAACACCCCCAGTAGAACAAAGTTAAGGGCACCAGTCTGGTAAAGAGAAACTAGGTGGAGGACCAACATCACCTGTCACAGTCATGTATTGCTGAAATAAACTGGGCTGAGTGAGTTCATGCTGGGATTGCTACCGAAACTCGTTAGTAGTTAGAGATACAAATATCTGAGCACATCAATCATAACTAACAAAATAGCTTGCTCCATAAGAGAGCATCCCACCACTTAGGGAGTTCATGTAGAAGACATCTCTATGCACATTGGGAGGGTTCTAGGAAAGTAAGTTATGTCATTGCTCTACCAGCAAAGGTTACTTTTCACACACAGGGAAGCTTCTGATCTTCCTCAGGATGTGTGCTTAAACTACCAAAAGTTGAATTCTCAAAACTGATCAATGGCCAGGCCAATGGTTCAGGTTATGGTCAACAAACACTATGTCAGGCCCTCTGACTTCTGTTACTGTGCCTTGTCTCCTATGATTGATTCTGGAGATTCTTGCTAGCCTATCACAAAGACACCCCAACTGCATCAGGAGTGGTATTCTCCAGTGTCTGGGAAGTAATCATTTCATCACAGCTCTGTCTCTGGGAAATGATGGTTTAAACTTACCAGCTATGCCCACATGGGTCACAAGCTGAACTTGTCAGAAATACATGGAGGGTATAGATATGTACTCTACATATACATCATATACATTGATGTTGCCTTTTGCTGAGCTGAAAGAAACACTGGGGTCAGAAAAGGCTACGAAAGCCAGTTTTGCTCCGTGGCAGCATATTTCTCATATGCTCAGTCAAAAATCAATTAATCAATCATTAATCAAGCCAGAAATTCAAAATTTACAGTTTATAGAATGCCAGAGGTGATAAGAATTCAGGGGTTACCCACTACAGCCTTCTCATTTTGCAGATAAGGGGATTGCCATTACTGGTCGTGTGACTAGACTTTTGCCAAGTTACTTCAACTCTCTATGTCTTGGTTTCTTCTTGTATAAATGGAGTACTTAGTTCTTTGGGTTGAAATTTGAATTAAATGTGAAAACTTACTCCTTAGAACAGTGTCTAGCACAAAGGCAGTATGTATTAATTACATATAAATAAATAAATAATTTGCCCAAGGTCACTCAGTTAATTGGCTTATTAGAGGTTTATTAAGAGTTTTATTGAATTAATCTAAAATATGAATAGACATCAATATTTGATAAGTATATAATTATATTATATATTGATATATAATTATATTAATTATAAATAATTAATAGAAATGAACCAACATAAAAATATGTCAGGATATTTTTATATTAAGACCCATCAAAGTTAGCCATAGTTAAAAGCCCTGGCTTTAGGTTCACACAGGGGAGAATTTTATTTCTTGTTCGTGCTACTCACTGTGTGATCTTGGGTAAGAGGTTCGATTCTCTAAGATTCAATGTTCTCAAATGCAAAACAGAGATAATAATAACAAAAAAACTCCATAATAATTACCCATGGGATTGCTTAAAAATCAAATGTGAGACTATACTCTTAGCATATAGAGCAAATTTAATCAGTGGCAGCTGTTGTTACTATTCTAATAATTTACAGTATCTTTCGAAGAATTTCTATTACTCGTTTGTGAGCAAGAACTATACATGCTTAGATGTTTGTTGTTTAGGAGAATAAAAAAGATTAAATTTAGCAAGCTCAGAACCTTTGGCCATATAAATCACTGCTCACTGGCTTATTTGTTCTGAATACCTTATTCTAAAGTAAGCAAGGATGGAGTCACCGGAGACATCATCCTTAAAGCTCAGAGACAGGCAGTAGCTGCAGCCGTAACTTACGACAAACTGCACGGACACCTGTAGTCCTCTTTCCATGCTGGGCTGGCTATGGACTGGCCTGTAAATATTGTGAGTATTCATATTTGAATAAATTTGAATTCATACCATAAGCATTTAAATCTCTTTCAATTAGAGGAAGGATACAGAGGCCGCCCACCCACAACATACATATTTAGATGGGAAAGAGACCACTTTGGGCCTTCTCAAACTTAGCTCTGGCCTGATGTGAGTGAGTAAAAAATAAAATAAGGATCTCTGTCCTCAGGAAAGACAATCTGCACATACCATATTCAATGAGCAGAATGTTGATCAAAGTGTGATGCCCATGCTGATGGTGACACATGAAGTGATTTTAAGTAGGACAGAGACAAATGTCTCAGTGAGAACTTCATTGGCCTCTAGTAACAGAAAACCTGATTTAGAAGTTGCTTAAACAAGTGGAGAGTTCTTTTTTTTCTTGCACAATAATCGAAGACCCTATTCTGTCTATATTTCCATTTGGTCATCTTTTAAAACAATTCTATTGACAAATTTAAAAAATTATATATATTTATTGTGTGAAACATGGTCTCTTGAAATATTTTTATACATTTTGGAATGTCCAAATTGAGCAAATAAACATACAAATTACTTTGCATACTTAACTTTTTATGTAGTGAGAACACTCAAAATCTACTCTCTTGATAATCATCAAGAATACAGCATGTTATTAACTATAGGTGCCATGTTGTACGGTAGATATCTTGAACTTACTCCTCTGACCTGAGTGTGACTTTCAGCCTCATGCTTGTTGCCTCAGTGACCCAAAATTGCCACTTCATCTTTAACACTGTGACCATTTTCAGGGCAGGAAAAAAGAGGACAGGCAAAGGTATACGTCGGTTGACTCACCCTCCTTTTATGGTTTTCCCAGAATCTCTTTTGAGCATCTTCTTTTGATTCTTGTTGCCCAGGACCATATCCATGACTATCCTAACTGCAAAAGAGGTTAGAAAATGTAGTTGATATCTGTTCACATCGCTACTCTGGAAACAAGCAAAGCAAAACGAAACAAAGCAAAACATGGTTCTGTTCATATATTAGGTTAGAAAGCATATTGGCTAAGGAAACAGCAATTAATAGTTATGTGTTTATTTAAATATATTTTTAATATTATCTTTCATTAATGTTAGTAAGATATATTTCTTTTCTGAAAAATATTTTTAAAAAATATGAATTGATTTTTAAAAATAATTAATTACTTGAAAGTGCAAGTAATTTGGTAGTAGATGGAAAGTGCAAATTTATGGAGATGGTCCATGAACGATTGGGATTGAGTGAATAAATCCCATCAGAAAACAACAACTATGGTGGGCTTCTAAAGAATGCAAGAACCAAAAAAACTTTCTAATTTGTGCTTTGGTCTTTTTTTCATGCCTAAGACAAGTGGCAGGAAATACATCCATGAAAACAACCACTTTTGCACTAGACTGTGGAGAGCAGCAAAAATGTTTCAGGGCACAGGATTTGCAAACAACAGGGTAAAACAAAAGCCTCTATAAACTGGATTTCTGAGTCTACAAATCTGTCCCTGAGTGCATTATGCATTATGACTGAAGGCCAGTCTCTGGTAAATGTCAATGCTTGCCCAGTAATTTCCACTTTCATTGGGTAGCTATGGAGGCTGCTAAATCTCGATAAGAGGTAATGGAGAGGTTCTCCTCATTAGCTCGGCCTGGAGAGGCATCATCCAGTCACCTGAAGTGTCAATAAACACTGGCCTTTAATGGTGTTGGCTTAGTGATAACGATGCTGTGCATTTCTGTTTGTCATTATGAGATTTAACACTGGCCGATTCCCTCTGGGTATGGGCTCATTATCAGGCAGGGGAATAGAGCAATTGGTGTCTCTTAGAATCAATCATTGGCCCCTCTAGTCTATCTCTTCAGTAATGAATTTGTAAAAGCAAGCCAAGGATGTGTTTCTTATATTCACAGAAATAAACTGTAAGGCATTTAAAATGTGGTGGTCTGAATTAAATCTGAATGGAGGATAAAATTTAAGCTAGGCATGAACTACTGGAGGTATGGTCTCAAGGAAACAGCAAGAACCTAATTAAGAGGATACAATGACGATATTAAGTCAAAAGTGCATCTAGAGTATGCAGAAGGAAAGAAAATAATAAGATGATCACCTCACCACATGCTGACTAGAAATGACATATGTATTGCCTAATAGGAATGAACAGCATTATTTGAATTGTTTTGGGAAGAAAACAACTCCAACGTTAGCAGTTTTAACAGTCCTAACTAGAGTTCTAGATCCCATTTAACTTAAAAAAAAAAAAAAAAAACACCTGCTTCATTAAGGTGTAATTTACATACCACAAAAACCACCAATTTTGTGTTCAGTGTTTAATTAAATTAATGTGTACATTTGTACAACCATCACCCAATCCAATTTTTAGGACTTTTCTATCATTTAAAACTCTATGTGTGCCTATCTGTCATCAATCTCCATTCTAATCCCAGTCTCCAACAATTGCTAATCTGTTTTTTTCTACAGATAGATTTCTCTTTTCTAGAAATTTCTTATAAGCGCAACCATACACTATGCAATTTTTATGTCTGGTTTCTTTCACATAGCACAGTGACATAAGTTTCACTCACAATGTGGTATGTATCAATAATCTGTCCTTTTTTATTGCTGAATAGTATTCCATTGTACGGATCCACTTTATCTGTTGACTGATTGATGGGCATTTGCATTTTTTCTCACATTTTGGCTATTATGAATGATGTTGCTTTGAATGCTTGCTTATAAGTCTATATGTGAACACGTTTTCATATTTCTGGGGTATATACCTAGAAGTGGAATTACTGGTTCGTAAGGTAAGTATAATCTTAGTTTCTTAAGCAATTATCAAACTGTTTTCCAAAATGGCTGTATCATATCTTACATGGTGTCCATTGGTTAGGATTTAGAGTTCTCTCTCTTTCCTCTAACATGACTGTATCATTTTACATTTCCACTAGAAATACATGAGAGTTCTAGTTTCTCTGTGTCTTCGCCAATGTTTATTATTGTCAGTCTTTTGGATTATAGCTTTTCTAATGGGTATGGAGTGGTATTTTCCTTTCTCCTAATCGCTAATAATGTTGTTCAGGTTTTCATGTGGTTATTAACCAGGTGTACCTTTGTTTGGCAAAATGTCCATTTAAATGTTTTGGTTATTTTAAATTTGGATTGATTGTTTTCTTCTTTTCGAATTGTAAGAGTTCCTTATGTGTTCTGTATACAAGACCTTTAAGAGATACATGATATACACATAATTTGTCCCAGTCTTTGACTTGCGTTTTCATTTTGATAGTGTCCTTAGAAGAAAAAAAAAATTCATTTTGATGAAGTCCAGTTTTTTATGGTTTTAATTTTGTTAATCATCCTTTTTGATGTTATATCTAAGAAACTATTGCATAATCCAAATGCACAAAGATATCCTCCTATGTTTCTTTTTAGTTTAGTCACTACTTTTAACAAGTAAAACGGCAAAACAACAATTTTTCTCAGAAAACAACATTTTCTGAGATCCAGTGGAGAAAGTGTAGAGTAATTGACACCTAGTCTTCAGGGGGTCAGAGTGAATTATTTTCTATCTGTAAATGTATGAACGTTTTTATAAAGTGTTTTATGAGGATGCTCAGAAGCATGTATTCTCGGTGCTTGCAGACTTTCATGGTTCTTCATGGCACTTTCTTCTCATGGCAATTGCAGAGAAAAAAGAATAAAGGAGATAATGGTCTGACCTAAGTGAAAACCTTTTCCTGACCAAAGGAAATCTTGTGTAATGTGACTTAGAAATGATTAGGACTCCTGTAGATCATCTACAGGGAAATGGATGGTTGGATGGATGGATGATGATAATGAGACCATAACCAGTAACACTCATTTATTACTAAAATCGTATGCTTTAAAATATTCTATATTAACAAGATAGTTTACTATATGTTTGTCAAACACTGCACAAGACTTTCAAAACATAGTATCTTATTTAGTCCTACAACATCTCTCTGAATTAGAAGTTTTACTCACTTTACAAAGAAGCTTAAAATCCATGAAATTCAGTAACTAAGTAGATACCTCATATTTAAGACATAAGAGTTGAGATTTGAACCCTGGCTAGTTTCATTTCCAAGCCTGTATAATCAACCACTTTACTACCTCCAGTATAAACCGAGGACCTCTCAGAGCCACCCTCAAGGCTGATGACTCCAGGAAAAAAGTCAGTCTTTCACACGTTAGTTTACACACACACACCCACCCACAGCCACACCCACACACATATTATGAAAGTAAACAGAGTGGATTAAGCTCTGTTCTCATAATGAATTAATTGTTAAAGAAACGAGGCCAGCAACACACAGGCATGTGAGAACAACTGAACTTCTGGGTGCTCATCTTGGGTGAGACAATAAACGGGAACCAACCTGACCCTGACTTCAACCCATTTGCTGAATGTGTTATATATTGATCTTGGAGATAAAACTAGACTAATGATATGGGTGGGGTTCCTTTAATAAAATTCAAACACATATGGATTCCATTTTTTAATAAAAGCTGTGGGCAGATAATGACATTATTTAATTTTTCACTTATTCCTATAACCACTCTTTTTTGCTGTATGACTTTGCAGTTCCTTTCACCAAAGTTCCTTGAAGTTAACAGGCCAACTCTATCTCTTGCTTTTGGGTTTGCCCATGTAACTTGCTTTAGCTAAGTGAAGGAAGTAGAACTAATGGATTTCTACTTCCTCAAGTGGTCTTACTCATGCCTGCTTGCTGTGTTGAGCCTTTGTCATCAGCAAGGATCTGCCTAGACTAGCCTGCTAGTTCCAGGAGAAGGATGAGAGACACAAACCCAAGCCATTCCAGATATCTCAGAGGAGGCTAGTCTAGATATGCAGACAACCAATTCTCAGATGCATAAATCCAAGAACGCCAGATTTATTTAGCTGATCACGTCAGAGACACCAACAATAAACACTTATTGTGGTATGCCATTGTGTTTTATATTTGTTTCTTACACAGCATCATCACTGCAATAACTTATGCAAGATGGAAGTGAGTGTTGCTTTCGTGTTTTATCTCTGAGAGATGCTTTAACTACTTTTCTCAAGGTATTTTTTTTTTTTTTTTTCGAGACGGAGTCTCGCTCTGTAGCCCAGGCTGGAGGGCGGTGGCTCAATCTCGGCTCACTGCAAGCTCCGCCTCCCGGGTTCCCGCCATTCTCCTGCCTCAGCCTCCGGAGTAGCTGAGACTACAGGCGCCCACCACCATGCCCGGCTAATTTTTTGTATTTTTAGTAGAGACAGGGTTTCACCGTGTTAGCCAGGATGGCCTCCATCTCCTGCCCTCGTGATCCGCCCGCCTCGGCCTTCCAAAGCGCTGGGATTACAGGCTTGAGCCACCGCGCCCGGCCTCAAGGTATTAATATGAAATATCTGCTCCTTAAAGAAGCTGCTAAATACTAGAGCGGCATGACTTCCGGGGCAGGTTCTTGTACTGCAATGTACGCAAATAATTAGCAGCTGCTTCCTATCATGAAAAAATCTCAGCTTATGTGAATTGTGGGCCCAAGCCCATTGGAGAAGTTGGACCTTGTACAGTCAATATTTTAAACTTTCCTTCTGCTACGTCCTTGCTGATGAATAGGATTCTACACTTAATGCTATTGTATATTCTGTACTTCTGAATCTAAGTAAGAAACCTTCCACAATTATCTGATTGTGATGGTGATGCTAATGAAAATAGCTAGAACAACAGCAGCTAAAAGTTACTTCTGAGCAGCTGTTTACATTTAACATCTCATTAAATAATCACATCAACTCTATAAGGTCATTATGATTCAGTAATTTGTAGAATGGATTTGGCATTATATTAGCCAGACTCCTATCCTAACTCTTCAGTTTACCGTTTGTGTACCTTTGGAAGAGTTATTTAGCCATTTAGACACTCAATTTGCTTATCTGTAAAACATAGACACCTAATCTGCCTACCTCACAGGATGATTAGGAGTGAGATACATGCTGATACAGGTGAGGTTCTAGGCACAGTGTTGGCATGTGACCTCTGTTCCTTACATGATAGCTATTACCATCTTTATTTCACAAGTAAGGAAGCTGAGATGTAGAGGGGGTAAGTAACTTGCCCATGTTCACAGGACATGTAAGAAAGATTTGACCATCCCAATGTGGTACCTCCTACAAATGTGGGTTTCATCACACCCCCTTTCATCTGTTCAGATTGAGATGCCAGTCCTAATCAATCTGGCCTCATATGATTAAAACCATGCCTACACAGCTTCATAAACCTTTCCCTTGCTCATCTAACCCAGTGAGGGCAATTACTAAGTTGAACAAAGGCTTGTTGTGTTTACTACTTTTATATTCCTCTCTAATATTCTCCACTTTCTCAGGGCATCCTACAAAAGGCAGGTTTCCATGCCGCTGTGTGGTCTCTGAGAGGTCAGCCAGTTACAATGCGTAGCACTAGAATGAGGTGGTGCCCTACAGCACTTTGCCTCCTGCAATCTCGGTGAACCCAGATGAGCCCCTCCTCTTAAAGAGGGCTCACGAGCTAATGCTTACCTTGCCAGGTCAAGAAGATGTGACAAAAGGAATAATCTAGAGCCTGCTATGACCTCTATGACCCCTAGAAAGCCAGATAGACTGCATATACAAGGACCCATCACACCCAACTGTGAGCATTTCAGGTAAGAGTAGAAGAAGACTTAAGTAATTTCATGAAGAGGGGCCAAACAATGAATGTTGCAGAATTGAGAAGCCTTCGATTTAACCATTTGGGGCAAACCTGTAGCCCTTACAATTTTATGGAGCAATCAGCTGATTAGGCTCCCTCACATCTGTTGTCACTATTCTAAAAGGAAGAAAAGACCTAGATGAGTTTAATTGCTATGTGCTTGGGTTGCACCAGCCCCACGTTGCAGTTCCCAAAGCTGCTCCTCTGCTCAGAAGGAATACGAAAGAATGGATCTAATAATTACTAAGTAGCTTTCCTGCAACAAATACGGACTCCAGATCGTTTCATAGTTTATCTTGACAAGAGCACCACTGAGGAAGTTTGTATGACCTTTATTTTATAGATTAATAAGCATAGATACAGAAAACCCACCAGATATAAGTATATATCCTATATTCCCTATATGTAATCCCATAGTATCCTGTGATTTCTTCCCTTCAAAGCAATGCATTCCCTTATGAATACATTTAATGGCTGTCTCCCCAATTAGTAGGGAGTTCCTTGAGGGCAGGTTTCTGTTGACCATCTCTGCTACTAATTTCCAGAGTCTAGCCTAGGACCTGGCATAAATTAGGAACTCAAGCAATGACTACTGCCTAAATAAATGAATGAATGATAAATAATTCTCTCAAAGTTACATACCTAACAGGGCAAACCTGAAATTTGAATTCTGAAACATCTAACTGTAAAATGTAACAGCTTTAGATGAATTATTGAGTCAAGTTCCATGCCCTTTCCACTATCTTTAGATAGATCTGGACCCTGAGCAGAAGCCCTTGTCATGTGGACATTCACAGGACCTCATATAAGTCACATACTTATTCAAGCATGTATTCATTCATCCATTCCTTTGGTCAACAAATAGAATGCCTAATCAAAAGCATAGGTTTAAATCTGGAGATGTAACAGCTAACAAAATATATAAGGCCTCTGAATTCATGGGTCTTGCATTCTAGTGGAAAGCAACAAAAACCGAAAAGGTAAATTAACAATAAACAAACATCAGACAGGAATAAATGCTATGCAGGGAATTAGCTTCATAGGAAGCTACTTTCTTACCCAGAGAAATTGATAAAAACTTTATCTGTTGACCATCCCCTTTTTCTTTGCATCTTCTTTGGGTTGCCCTTTGAAAACTCATATAAGAAAGCTTATAAAGCGCTTATTCCAATGTTTGAGTACTAGACAGGCTTGCCATCTTCATCAGAAGTTACACCATGCTCCCCTTCATTTAATGTGCAGGAAAATTGCAGCAATATATGAGTGGCCCCAATAAGTTTGTTTTTCTAAAGAGTAGAAGATTAGTTGCTTTAACCAGAATATATTTGATAGATAAGGTATTTGAAATTAAATGTTTTATTTTCTTATGTGTCTAAATGTCCTCTTGCCTAATTTTATAACATTTATATTTAAGATTGATAAAATCAAACACTCCTAGATATAGAAAGTATTTTAGAAGTAATATTTACTTTAATTTTTTCCCACTGTAGGCATACTTTATAAATCATCCTTGACAAATAGTTGAACAAGACCTACTGAAATTTATGGTCTGGGTGATTTAGAGGTTGAAGGTGTCACTAACAGGCAAGAGGACACAGGAAAATGATCAGATTTAGGCCATAGAGGAAATACAGGGAGGGCATGGTGAGATTTGTTTCAAAGCAGAGCTTCTCAGCCTCAGAACTGTTGGCCAGATAATTCTTTGTTGTAAGAGGCTCTTCTGTTCTTTTAGGATGGTTAGCAACATCACTGGCCTCTACTCTCTAGATGCCAGAAGCATCTCCGACCCCAGTTGTGATAACCAAAAATGCCTCCAGATTTGTCAAATGTCCTGGGGAACAAAATCACCCCCAGTTGAAAACCACTGATTTAGGCACTTTGAGATTGAGGAGCAGGAAGAGAATCCAGACAGATATGTCTGGTGAAGAGTTGGCAGTGTTAGAATGGGGCAGTAAAAGAAGTTAGGATGTAAAGATGAGGAGATGGTCACCTGAAAAAAATAGTTGAAGTCAGGAAATGATGAGACACTAAGGGAGAACTTGCAAATAGACAAGAGAGTAAGTCCAAGGTCAGTTTGCAGAACATTACTTAGTTTTGGCAGATGAGTAGAAAAAGGAGAGGCAAAGAAGGGAAAGGAAGGAGTGGTGCTGGGCTGAGGAATCAGAAAAGAGGAGAGTTCAAGATCAGAAAAGCCAAGAGGGAAGAGAGTTTCAATTATATTATGTATGCTCCAAGCATTTTAGAATATTGGAGCAAACTTCTCCAGATCTGTGATTTTTGTTTTATAATCAGATGGGAAAAAATGTATGGGTAAATATCATTTCAGTAAATGACAGTTGGTATGTAGGTCCTAAAACAAGTAGCACTCCCAGGGTCACAAATATAGAAATCTAACTCCAAGTTGTTAAATAAAAAAGAGTGGCCAGGCGTGATGGCTCACACCTGTAATCCCAGCACTTTGGGAGGCGAAGGCAGGCGGATCACAAGATCAAGAGATGGAGACCATCCTGGCCAACATGGTGAAACCCAGTCTCTACTAAAAATACAAAAAATTAGCTGGACATGGTGGTGCACGCCTGCAGTCCCATCTACTCAGGAGGCTGAAGCAAGGGAATCACTTGAACCCTGGAGGCAGAGATTGTGGTAAGCCAAGCATTGCATTCCAGCCTGGCAACAGAGTGAGACTTTGTCTAAAAAAAAGGGGGGGATAACTTATCTTAAACAGACCAATGACAAATAAAAAAATTTAGGCCTCAGAGAAAAGCAGCATGGGGAGTCACTCTCTCTTCTCTCTCTGCTTATCTCTATTCCTCTTGTTTTTACATTGATATCCTTCTGCTTTCACATTCCAGATAGATTTTCTGCATTTTTAAGTTCATAGGGCAGAAAAATGGCTGCCACCCTTGGGACATTATATTTTCTTCATTCAACAAAGCATTAGGCAGATCTGTACCTTCTTAAATACGATTCCAGATTCTCAGGGAAATATTCTAATTGACTCATCTCTGGTGAGGTGCCCACCCATGAACCAATGAACCATGGCAATGAATTCACAAGCAAATGTTCATGATCATTTTGCCAATGGAAGGTTGATGATGGACACAGAAGGAAAAAGAAATAAGAGGCAATTCCAAAAAGAAGGACTGAATCTATCTTTGGAGTTGTTACGAAGAGCTGGAAAGAAGGAGAAACTCATTGAAAGTTCTGATCTACGGAATAAGAGTGTGATATCCTGAAAGTTGAGTTTAGAGAATATGAGATGAGAAGTTGTCTATGGTATCAATAGAGAAGAAAAAGATTCTGAGGGGAGGATAGACATCCCAGGAGGGGACGATGAGGGCCTTTGTGTGGTGAATGGCAATAAGAGAAGAACTGATGCTGACCAGGGACAAGTTCCACAGGACTTGATGACTGACTGTCTAGTGTGAACAGGAACAAGAATTCACACAGGCCTTCAAGGCGTCTAAACTGAGTAATTTGTAGGAAGATGATTATTTGAACTTAGTAATGAGATAGAAGAACTAGTGAATGAATCAATTTGGAGAGTAAAGGCATACAGGTGTAAAGGATCCATATTTTTAATAGGTGAAAATTCCAAATAAGAAAAATGGCCCCACTTCAAACACAGACAGTAGTTATAATTTCTTCTATTAATTGGAACTTTGCAGTTGCTTGAGAAGGGCTTTGCATATATCATCTTACTTGATAAAGGTAATGAGGTAAATGAAACTCAGAGAGGTAAACTTACTTGAAAAAATTTAGAAAGCCAGTAAAGGGTTGATGAAAGGAACAAAGCTGGCGAATCTGACTGTAAGGCGCTACCTCTTTCCTTGAAAACACAACTACCCTCACTGAAAACAAAACTGCAGACTTTCCCGCATATTAATCCTAAAACTAGGTCCCCTGAGGAGGAAATTTCAGCTGGGTCGGAAAAGATACTCTCTGTTTTAAAGCTACTAAGTTCATAGCAGGAGGGTCAGGCAGCTTGCCACCCTGAGAGCTTCAGGATGGACAACCACAAGGCCATGATAAATGTGCTTATGTATCTTAATTGCCAATTTACCCAAAGGCAACAGCCATCTAAGGACATGAAGATCTGGCCAAGGATATGGTCACGTGGAAAGGACGGGGTAGAAAGATGGCCACAGGAATGCCAGCTCTTTTGCCTAAGGCTCATAAATCTGTCTGCGTGGTGACTCTGCTGGCCTAGAGATCAGAGGTCTCTGGCCCAGGGCACTGTCTCCAGGTCCTGTCCAGACATCCCTGAGCTCTCTTTAAGGAAAGACTGTAGAAGCTAACTGCCAGGGCTTGGCTTGGCCTCAGGGTATGTCATAAGACCCAAGTGGGGAAGCACTGGATCAGCCGCACAGTCCTCACCCGGTGAGTGACAAGAGTCTAATAGCAGGTTATGCTTCTTGGGATTTGGCTTGAGTGGATATTCAACCCTGAAAGTCCTCTAGGCCGGGATAAAAAGCAAGCCAGCCAGGCCAAAACTGGGTGGTCAACATGAGCTAGCCTCTTTGTTAGAAAATAGGAAGCATAGCTTTCAGTTGAAGGATTACGTTACCCTGGGCTGTCCTGGTTCTGTGGAAGAAGCGTTCTGTCCTTTCAACTGGGTAGAAGAAACAAATAGAAGTGCCTTTAATCTTCTGGTGCTTCAGCATCTGTGTCTCAGTGGATAACATACACATTTATGCACATCTCCAGCATGCCTAATGCTGGAGTCCTCTCCGTATGGAACCTAGAAGACATTACTTTTTATCTATCAATTTATTTTCAATGGCTGTATAACACACATACTGTAAAGGGCACAAATCTTAAGTATGGATTGATAACTTTTTTGTGGACATATATCCTAGTAACCACTCAGGTCAAGATATAGAACATTCCACCAATGTACAATGTTTTATCATACACTTTCATAATCAATACCCCCCTCCCACGCAAAGGGAACTGCTATTTTAATTTCTGTCATCATAAATAATGTTTACATATTCTAGAACTTCATATAAGTGAAATAAGACATTTTTTATTTTGGCTTATTTCATGCAGCATAATGTCTATGTGATTCATGATATTGCGGCATATATCAGTGGGTTGCTCATTCTTACAGATATATGGCAATCCATTAGATAAACAGATAATGATACATGTATCCATTCCCCTTTTTATGGACATTTGGGTCATTTCCAGTTTTAGGGAGTGATGACTATGGCTGCTATGCACATTTTTGTATAGATATTGTGGAAGACATATACTCTTATTTCTCTTAGGTATTTACCTAGGTTTGAAATTTCTGGAGTATAAGACTTAGGAGTAGGTTTAACTTTAATAAATATTTAGACATTACCAAACAGTCCTCCAAACTGGTTAAACCAATGTATACCCCATTAGCAATGGATGAGATTTAGAATTACTTCATCTCCTCACCCGTACTTGATCCTAGCTTTTTAAAATTTTAGTCATTTCACAAGACATGTTTCAAAGCTAGAAGAGATCTCATGTTATCAGCCTCTTGATTCCTTCTTGACATCTCTCTTTAATTTTTCTCTAGTTATTTTTTTCTTCTTTGGTGGCAATTAAATTTTTTAATTCAAATACAATTTATCCATTTTTGTAACCATAGTATAATATGGTTAGAAAACGTATTACTTTGTTAATGTAATGTTTGACAAATTAAGAAATAAATCACTAATTGAATGGATCCAGACTTAACAGAAAAAAAAAAAACTGCCAATATACTATTGAGTTATACTCAGGGTTCATCAGCTGGGACAAATCTTGGTCTTTGTGTCTGACAAATATTCTTTTAGATCAACCCTTGAAGAGTAAGATCATTTTACATTACATTAGAGACATGGACAAGAGCTAAAGTTTAAATGCTGGCAACTATGGTTAAGACTTTGCACAAATTATCTTATTTAATCCTCTCAATAACACTGGGAATTGGGAATTTTTTTCCTCAACTTACACAGGAGGCTTAGGGTTTATGTAACCTACAAAGATCCCTCAGGTAGTATGAAAACAGAGCTGCAACTTTAACTTTTTCTCAGTGTAAATGTAAAATTATTCATCTGAAAAAAAGAGAAAGAGAGAGAAAAAAGAGCTCTTACTATTTTCTTGCTCATGGAGATTCAGTCACTATTCATCAACTGTGAACATGTGATTAAGTATGTTGGATAGCTATATATTAAATCAACTTCATGAGGCTTTAGATCATTTCAGGGCAGTTGTAACTATTGCCATTAAATTGATTTGCATTGTAAATGAAGAAGTTATCATTTCAATTTGGTTAAAAAGGCTATAATAACACTATGGATTGATTTCAGATCATTAAACTGTACATAGTTGTTTCAGTTATTTATTACTGTGTAACAAATCACCCAAAAATTTAGTGGTTTAAAAGAACAACAACCTTATTTGCTCATGATTCTATCATCTGGACAGGGCTCAGCTGGGCGGCTTGTCTCTGCTCCATGTGGCATTAGCTGGATTGACTCATGTGTTTGCAGTCAGTTGGCAGCTCTCCTAGGCCTAAATGATGCAAGATAGCCTCATTCACAAGTCTGGCACCTCAGTTGGGATGACTGGAACAGCTAGGGTCTGGCTGTTTTCTGCTCCCCTTCAGGGCTTCCATACCCACATGGCCTCTCCTGCTCAAGGAGTTTATGTCAGATTTTCTCATGACATGAGGCATCTCACTTCCATTACATTCCCAGGACAATGTATTCAAATTTTCATAAATAGCACACTTAAAATTGTTATGGGACTCTAAATTATTGTTTAGGATGATGATCACATCTTTTGCAACCTAACTGGTAATAGGTCTTCCAGCAAAGAAAGCATCCCATCTTCAGCTGCTGGCCAAGAAAATGGGTGTATATAGAGCATAATGACTGCATCTCCTCCACCTTTCCTGTAATGATCCCATCTTCATATGCACCATATGCAAGAGAATGATTGCATCTCTTTCTGCAATGTAATTATAACAAGTTTATCAGCAATGCAACAATCCTAATTTCCACCTGAAATGCAGTTGATATCACCATTATGGGCAATATAAGGAGCATATCTCTACCATAAATGTAGATAACACATTGTCTTTTACACACTAGAGATTGCATTTCTTCAGGAAATGCAATAACAGTTCTATCTGTAGTGCAATGATCCCATCTATTTGTGCAAGTTAATTATCACTTTTCCAATTGCCAAGCTGTAATGATAGGTATTCCTATAGGCCAATGATTGCATCTCTGCCCTCAGGGTAATGATCACATATGCAATGTGAGATAACAAAATTGTCTTCAGGGCAATGATCAGATTCTTTTGCATAGGGTAATGATAACATATCCACTTTAACCTAAAGATAGTAGGCATGCTGTCAATGCTGTGATGCCAACTTCCCCTGCAGTAACTATGGGTGACAGACATTAATGCAGCATGTATTCACATCTACCTGGATGTGTAACAGTGAATTTTGTAGGAAATCAAAGTCCTACTTAGAGGTAGCATACTGACAGCAACAAAAGTGCTAAGAACAAATAAACATGAGTTTAAATAGATGCCACCATATAGTCCATGTGGCTTGGGGCCTATGGCTTAGCTTCTCTGAACCAGGTGGCAAAACTGAGAATGGTAACAGCTTTTTCTGTAAAAATACTAGCATAAACATTACATTTCTCAACATAGAGCCTAGCTCTTAAGTCAAGTTTATTAATTTTCTTCTCCTTCCCATTGATCTCTGAATCATATCCTTGTCCAGATTCCAGATTCCCCCAGGATCTGAATCCATTATCACCTCTCCCCAGTCCAGAATCAACAAAAATTTGCACATTCTTATTCTTAAGCTCTTTCTCTTATCCTCTGTTCCTATATATTTTTTCCCATTTCTGTCTGCAAATGTGCTTCTGCCTCTGTATTAGTCCGTTCATGCCCTGCTATAAAGAAATACCTGAAACTGTGTGATTTATTTTAAAAAGAGTTTTAATTGGCGCACAGTTCCATGGGCTGTACAGAAAGCATGGCTGGGGAGGCCTCCGGAAACTTTCAATCATAGTGAAAGGGTAAGCAGTCACATATCTTGCATGGTCTGAGCAGGAGGAAAAGAGAAAAGGGGGAGGTGCTACACACTTTTAAACACCAGATCTCATGAGAACCCACTGTCATGAGAACAGCAAAGGGGAAATCCACCCCCAAGATCTAATCACCTCCCACCAGGCCTCTCCTCCAACACTGGAGATATAATTCGACATGAGATTTGGGCAGGGACACAAATCGAAACTGTATCAGCCTCCTATATCTTAGAATGTTATTTAATGACTGATGTAATTAGTTCCATTGGAAATACATTTTCTTAGTTTCTAAAATTGTTCTGCCAGTTTTCTTGCTTGCTGACCATCATCTGTCTACATATTCAAGATAGAAACCTGAACAGCAACTCATTTCTCACTATAATTTACTCTGTATTTCCAATCAGGCACTATGTGCTGTTGATTCAACCCCCTTAATGTTGACTGTTATGCTGACCTTTAGTCTGTCTCCATTGCTACTATCCTAGTCCAGGCCTTCAGCACTGTTCCCACAAGTGGATATTTAAATTGCCTTGAGTTGTGAAAATATTTTCTAAGGAAAAAGGAAGAGATTTATGGATATTAGTATATTAAAGTTCTGAAATGTCATTAAATCATAAATAATAAGAAACAGTGGAAATTTTTTAAATGGACAAAAAGTATTTGCTAGGCATTTTCCAGAAAAAGTATTAATATTCTTGGTAAGCAAAGAAGTTTTGCCAATTAACTATAAAATTATGAATATCTCAAGAGAAAAAATAGGAAAATACATCAACAGGCCATGTATTAAAGAAGAAATTCCAATAATTAATAAATGTAAAACCATTTTGATGCCTATATTAATTTTTAAAAATTTCATATGTATATAATATCAGTTATCATCACGTTTTCAAAGGTGAAAATAGACAATATTTCACAAAAAATCACAACTGTCCAATAACTTCTTTGTAAGTAACTTGTTCAAGTCTTTCTCTCTACAAAGATAGATACACAAATAGACAAGTAGATATAGACATAAACATACATGTAAAGAGAACTTACAAGGCTCGATAGATAGAAAAGGTAAGTTTCAGAAATCTCAAAAAAAAGTAAGCTACTAACAATAATTGCAGTATTGAAAAGAAAATTTTAAGAAACTATTATACCCAAATATGTAGAAAGATATGACCCTTAAATGTAGGGAAAAGAAATAATTAAGGAATACACACTATCTCACCCACACACACATTTTTAGAGATAAACTGAATTAAGGATTAGTGAACATTTTTTAAAATCCCAGCAATATTCACATTGAGCACAGAAAAGAGTATAATTGAGATTGTAGGGATGTTGAATCAGTAGCGTGGAGGATATTTTGAGAAAACATCTGAGAATAAAAAGTAGGAGAACAATGAGACAAAAATGGCAAGAAAGAAAATTTTAGAATGAACAAAGAATGGAGACCTAAAATAGAAATAATAGGTTCTCCTGAGGAAAGAGTCTTGGAAAGATTAGGAAAATGAAAAGAAAGACAATAACCACATTCGTAATAAAAGACATTTCCATAATATGGGGGAGAAACTGTACTGGTAATTTGCAGAGGTTTACTGAGAAGTACATAAAAATAATAGAATTAATGGTCTATATTCTTTATCTTTCTTAAGGATTTTTTTTAAACGCTAAAATCATTTTGTTAAAAATAATAAAACTTACAAGAATTTTTAAAATATCTAAATACAAATATGTTGACACATTGGGAGGGACAAAAATTTGCCTAATCTGAGACTTTTAATCTAAAACCTGAAATGCTAGAATAGAGAACAGCCATGTCGATAAAGTTTTGACAAGAATAAGCTGTGTACTTTTTGGTTTGCTTTTTAAAAATGTGTTTTATTTATTTTTGCTTTTCTTTTTAGTGAATGAATCCAAATTGCTTTACCCTAAAGGAAAAGATAATTCTTTGTAAAATAAAAAAATATAGAAAACTATGCTGTTCATGGTTGCAAGGAGCCAAAGTATGGGAAGAGAAGAAAATAAATTTGAAAAACATGCTTCCTTTTGGTTGAGACAAGAAACAAAATTCATATAAAATAAAGGTGAAAGGGGGAAAATAACTCTCAATAAAGCACCAAAAACAGTTTTAAAAAATCCAGTCCTACCTGTTTTCTGCCTGGTTAAAATAAGTGCAAATTTCAGCATTTTGCAAAGATATGTAATGTAAAATTAATGTTATAGTAACACAAATATGTTCCTAAACATTTAATTTTCAAAATTTAGAACTACTACATGCCTTTTCTCAGCAGGACACCAATTGATAGTTTCTTCTAAAATGACAATGAAGGTGAGAGAGGTTAAATCATTATTTTGAAATGGCTAAGATAATGGCCATTATCCTTAGCGAACTAACGCAGGAACAGAAAACCAAATACTGCATGTTCTCATTTATAAGTGCGAGCTAAATGATGAGAATACATGGACACGTGGAGGGGAACAATACACATCGGGACCTTTCAGTGGGTGGAGGGTGGGGAGGAGGGAGAGGATCAGGAAAAAAAAAAACAATTAATGGATACTAGGGTTAATACCTCGGTGATGAAATAATCTGTACAACAAACCCCCATGACATGTTTACCTAAATAACAAACCTGTGCTTGTACCCCTGAAATTAAAAGTTAAAAAAGAAATGGCTAAGATACTTTTTAAGTAGTATTAACAGTATGCTGGAGAAGTGTATGGTTTTCAAAGCAAAAGGAAAAACTAGAAAAAAAAGTAGGAGGGATTATATATATGAATGTGTGTGTGTGTGTTTGTGTGTGTGTACATTATAACATTTAAAGCATTGCACAAGGCAAAAATGCTGCTATCGCCATGATAATTCACCAGAAGATTAAAACAACCACAAAAAATCTCAGAAGAGAGAAAAAAGTCACCATCATTGAAGGGCAACAGCATTGCCTAAATGGAAGCCCTCACCAAATCATGTTTTTATCAATTGTATGACTTATTTTCTTTTACTCCTTCTGAATAGAAAGTCCATCCTGTCATGGCCTCTTGGTGAACTAACGATTTCTGAAACATGCATCTTGTCTTTATAAGAGGTCTTGTCTCATTACACCTCCCATCTCCCAAGTGTCTACCCTCCTTCCCCAAGTCTTTGCAAGTTTCCGGAAGACCACCGTGTCACTTAGTGGTTTTCAGGCTTACTTCCCTTTGACTGTAAGTCCTTATAAAAAAGAGAATTCCTCTATACATCTTTGCAATTCTGGCTCCTATGCAATACCTGGTGCATTTTTAAGCCCTTCATAACTTGGAGAAGAATAAATCAGTAAGTGAATAAATTCATGAATGACTCCAATGCTTCTGATACCTACTGAACTCTTACTGAGCATGAAAGCCTCACCCAAAAATTTCTTGAGCAGAGACTTCACTCCACGTAAGGCCCTGTTCCACATACATATCCTTTTTATAATACAGTTTGGTGTTTCTCCTACCCTTTGAAGCAGCGCTCTCAGAAGTCAGCAAATATCAGATAAATGCTCCTAATTTTTGGAAGGTAATTTGGTGACAAGAGTTGAGGCAGGAGCATAAACAGAGTGTTCTAATATGTGTGTGTGTGTGTGTGTGTGTGTGTGTGCGCACATGTGTATATGAGCATTTGCATGTGGGTGAAAGTGTATATGTGAGAGTATGCATGTGTGTGCATGTGTGTGTGTGTGTGTGTGTGTCTGTTCCTTTTGAAGGGACAGGACAGAAAAAAGAGGTAGAGATTTAAAGGACATTATAGAAAGAAGGAAGAACATTTACAAATCTGGGGAGACAGAAGTCCATGAATCCAAAATGAAAGATGCAATGCAGAGAAGGCTAGCCTACAGTTGGATGCAGACTAGGGTCTTATTGGGAGAAAGAGATACCATATGGGAGAAAGAAAACTGTCCTTCAGCTACCTTCTCTGAGTGGTAAGTTCAGCTACCTTCTCTGAGTGGTAAGTTCAGCTACCTTCTCTGAGTGGTAAGTATTTAACCAGGCATGAGTATGTAAACAAGTTGTAGAATTCTCAGCCCTAAGTATATATGCAATAACTGAGCGATTTAAAATGTTCACTCTACACCCAGATCTTTGTTTTTAATTACCATTCTCCAGTAAAAGGAACCAGGGCCATTTAGAGAAATGGCTGGGAAAACAAAACTACAATATAGGCCTGGAACATCTCGTAGTGCCAGAACATTTAAAAACTGTTCAAAGAACAAAAGGATAGGATTATGTCAAAGGGTTGCAGGGGCCAACCAGAAAGAGCTCCTAATGGCCAATGCTGGAATAATAGGAGCAACAAAATAAAAAATGCTGGCATTGAATTATAACCCCCAAAATAAAGTAAAATTCAAACATCCATATTGATATAAATAAATAATTGAATAAATAAATGGAAGAGAAGGAACACTTCTTTCTTATAAATAATTCCATCAATTTTTTTTTTTTTTTTTGAGACACAGTTTCACTCTGTTGTCCAGGCTGGAGTGCAGTGGTGCGATCTCGGCTCACTGCAACCTCTGCCTTTTGGGCTCAAGCAATTCTCCTGCCTCAGCCTCCCGGGTAGCTGGGATTACAGGCGTCCACCACCACCACACTTGGTGATTTTTGTATTTTTAGTAGAGACAGGGTTTCATCATGTTGGCCAGGCTGATCTTGAATTGCCGACCTGAATTGATCCACCTGCCTCTGCTTCCAAAGTGCTGGGATTACAGACATGAGCCACTGCGCCTGGGCTTACAAAATAATTCTAATTAATAAATGCAAAAGTGGGGAAATAAGTAAAAATCACTGTTGGAATGCCACAGAACCAGTTGCTGAAGGGACAATCTATCAACAAATGCTAAAATTCAGCATGTGGAACTCTAAGGAAGAGCAGAATATTTGTATCAGCTCAAATTATCGCCTCCAAAATTTACTAATTACTATGGTGATTTTTAACACGTGATCAAAAATTCTTTAATAACCTTGCTTTCAAGAAGTGGAACTTAATTCTCCTTCCTTTAACTGTAAAGTAGACTTAGTAACTTGCTTATAAATATTAATAACAGGGTAGAGAAAGGGGGAAATAATAACTTTACAGCAGGGAAATTTGGAGACATTCATTAACTACATAATCAAGGTTAATATTACCAGTAATAAGACATTTTAATATCACATGCCACTGATAAGATGTGATGAGATGATGTATTAGGCCGTTCTCACTTTGCTATAAAGAAATACATGAGACTGGATAATTTATAAAGAGAAGAGATTTAATTGACTCACAGTTCTACAAGCTATACAGGAAGCATGATTCTGACATCTTCTCAGCTTCTGGGGAGGCTTCAACAAACTTACAATCATAGTGGAAGGCAAAGGGGGAGCAGGCATATCACATGGCCAGAGCAGGAGCAAAAGAGAGAAGGGGGGGTGCTACACATTTTTTAAATGGCCAGATCTCAGGAGAAGTCATTCATGTCCTCCTAGGACAGTACCAAGGGGGATGGTGCTGAACTATTCATGAGAAATCTATCCCCATGATCCGATCACTTCCCACCAGGCCCCACCTCTAACACCGGGGATTATATTCTGATACGAAATTTGGGCAGGGACTCACATCCAAACTGTATCAGAAGGGTCCATGACCTCTGTGGTATTCATCCCCCAAATTAATAACCTCAGTCTGTTCATGAGAAAACATCAGATAAACTCAAAATTAGGGACAGTATTCAAAATATCAGACTGGTACTCTTCAAAAGCATCAAGGTCATGAAATTCAAGGAAAGACAGAAACTCTTCTAGACTGGAGAAGACTAAGTAACATTACTAAATGCAGTATGTCTTGGATTAGATCCAGGTCCAGAAAAAACAAACAGGGGAGATCCAAAGAATGCCTATTAAACTTAGTTAATAGTGTATATGAATGTTAATGTCTTAGTTTTGATAAATTTACTGTGGTTATAGAAGATGTTAACATTAGAAGCTAGGTGAAGGTTATATGAGAACACTGTACTTTCTTTGCAACTCTTCTATAAACCAAAAATAATGGCAAAAAACTTTTTTTTTACAGTCTCATAGAAGGCAACCTATTATTATTATTATTATTATTATTATTAATTCCAGGATACAAGTGCAGAACTTGTAGGTTTGTTATGCAGGCACAGGTGAGCCATGGTGGTTTGCTGCACTTAACAACCCATCATCTAGGTTTTAAGCCTCGCATGCCTTAGCTATTTGCCCTAATGCTCTTCCTCCCGTCCGCCCCCATGACCCTACTGGCCTCGGTATGCGCTGTTCCCCTCCCTGTGTCCATGTGTTCTCATTGTTCAACTCCCGCTTATGAGTGAGAACATGTGGTGTTTTGTTTTCTGTTCCTGTGTTAGTTTGCTGAGGATGATGGCTTCCAGATTCATCCGTGTTGTTTTAAAATATGCATGTGTGTACATGCTTGAGCCTCCCAGACCTCCCCTGGACCTGCACAATGCTAGAGACAAGGCAACTCTTGGTTAACAAAACAGACTTTTTAGTAATCAACACACCATTCCTAAAAAATCAAGAAGCACCAGGAAAAGGGAAAGTTTTGAAATTGGCCTCTTCATAACTTTTCTCATTGCACTCTTTATTATATTTATGTATATGTATATATTTTCCTTGTCTTTTATTTAGGCACTTTCTAGAGTTCAACTGTCGCTCAGGGCATCAAACTAATTTTCTCCTCAGCAATGATTGCAGAGCTGCATGCATAATGAACCCCGTTATTGCTGTTGTTATTAAGTAGGCTGTTTGGGGACTTGGATGGGAGGGAGGCCACAATCTAAAAGGCAATGGCTCTTCCTAGCACTGCCTGCCCCCACTCATAGACTGAGACCGCTGCACAAAGAAAAAAATAACCCATAGAAAGAGAGGCAAATGATCCTGCGCCTCGATGTGAGGAAATGTCAAAGGTTTGCATCGGCTTTGAGGCACTGACTTTTGTTATTTATTTAATGAAAAATAGAATCATTCTTTATTGACCACTTGAAAAGACTGCATATATTGAAAACCAACACCATGTCAGCATTTGCCTTCGGTGTTTTATGAATGTTATCTCATTTAATCCTCACAGCAAGTCTATGAAGACAACGTAGTCATCCTGTTTATAGTTAGGAAATTGAGGCTGAGAGATGCTAAACGACCTGTCTAAAGTTTTCTACATGGTCAGCAAGTGGTAAAGTCCAGTAGAGGGGTAGACTATAGTCTAGACATCCCAAGGATGTGCTGTCATACCTTTGTAGTTACAGGAGCAGGAAGCTGTCCTGTTTCCTGTTTTTCTGTGTGGTCATAAACAGCAGGGTTCCCAAATTTTAATGTGTATTTGAATTAGCTGAGACCTAATTAAACTGAAGATTCTGATGAAGTAGGTATAGGGTAGGTCCTGACTTTCCCATTTCTAATAAGCTCCCAGGTGATGCCAATGCTATTGGGCCGTGGTTCACACTTCCAGTAGCAAGAATGAAGGACAAGACCGAAATCTGTTGTTATGGCGTCACACCTTAGATTTAAAAGGAAAAAGTGGAAATTAATGGTAAAATTCAAATATAGTAGTTAAACATCTAGCATTAAATTATTGGCTGTACAGCCTGGCCAACATGGCTAAACCCTGTTTCTACTAAAAATACAAAAGTTAGTCGGGAGTGGTGCCAGGCGCCTGTAATCCCAGCTATTTGGGAGGCTGAGGCAGGAGAATCATTTGAACCCCAGAGGCAGAGGTTGCGGTGAACTGAGATCACGTCATTGCACTCCAGCCTGGGCGACAGAGCAAGACTCGGTCCCCCGTCCTCCCCAAAAAATTACCAACTCTAGTTAGATTTTGTAGATTGAATAGACTTATCCTACAGCTTATAGCTTAGGGTAGACTTCAAAATAGGAAGAATAAAAACCACTATAAATGCACATAGTTTCAGGGACAGAATAAGAAGGAAAAGGATTTCTATAAGTGTCTTCATGATCTCACATGTAGCCATGCCCAGCTTCCTATCCTCCAGTCTTCCTTAAGAAAACACTAAAGGACCAACGTGGTCCCTTATTAGTAATTTCTGAGTGAGACCAAGGGAGACTCATCTGTTAAAGACTGGCAGGAAAGACTGAATACCTTAGTTTTACACTTTGGGAAAGTTTCTCTAAGCTCCGATAGCTTATCTTTTAAAACAAAGTTAAGCACAGTATCAGATACATAAAAAGTGTTCAGCAAATTCTTGTTCTCTAGCATGTCTCTCCTCACCAATTAATCTTTGGTACTCCTCACTCTGTCTTTCTCAGATATATACATTACAGACATTTTCTTCCAGTCTGTACCTTTGCCGTTTCATTATCTTTTAATGGCACTTTCTGAAAAGAAGTCTAATTTTTATGAAGTCCAGTTTATCATTTTATTTCCTTTTGTAGTTAGTGTAAACCTTTTTCTATCAAATAAATTTTTGCCAAATTCAAGTACTTAAAGATTTTATCTTATATTTTCTTTAAAACTTTTGAGTTTTAGGTTTTATATAGGTATATGATCCATTCTGAGTGATTTTACATAGAGGATGAAGTAAAATTTGAGATTGTTTTCATGTGGATGTTATTTCAGCACCATTTCTTGAAAAACTATCATTTCCCCCATAAAATCACCTTGATATCATTGTCGAAAATCAGTTTAGTTCATATGTGTTAATATATTTCTGGGCTCACTATTCTATTGTTTATATATCTATACTTACATCAATATCATGCCATCTTGATAACTATTTTTATAGTAAATCTAGAAATCAAATAAGGTATTAAGTAGCTCCCCAACTTTGTTATTCTTTTACAACATTGCTTTGGCTGTTCTTCAACTTTCCATATAAATTAAAAAATAAAATTTTAAATATCTGTAAAATAGGCATGTGGAGATTTTGAATGGGATTGTGTTTGAATCTCTAGATCAACTTTAGTAAAACTGACCTCTTAAAAATTTCAGCCTTAAAATCCACCAAGATTCATTTAGTGTTTTTCGGTATATAGGGCTTGCACATATTTTGTCAATTTTCTTCTCAATATTACATTCTTCTTGAAGCTACTGTGCTACTGTGACTGGTGTGGTCTTAAATTTTGTTTCCATGTGTCCTCAGCTATTATATAAAATACAACTGATTTGTGCGTATTGACTTTGTATCCTACGACGTCACTAAATTCACTTGTAGGTTTTAGTATTTAAAATTTTCTTTTAGAGTTTTCTATATGGAGTCTCATGGCTAGGCTCTCCAGGATTATGTTGAATATACGTGGTTAGAGGGGTATGCTCTTACATTTCACCTTCAAGAGTGATGTAACCTCCAGATGTTTCTTAACACCTAACCAGATCACTGACATGAAAATCCTTTTTTTCTTTGCCAATATAAGAAGTTGAAGCCGTGAATTTCCCTCTAGTACAGATTTAGTTAGATCCCACAAATATTGTCATGCTGTGTTTTCAATATCATTTAATTCTAAATATATGTTATGTTTTATGCTGCTTTTTACTTGAACCATATATTTAGAAGTATAATATTTACGTTTCAAATATTTAGTGTTTTTTTCAGAAATCTCTGTGCTATTAATTTTTTAATATTGTTGTGTTAGAGAACATGCTATGTAAAATTTCAAATATTTTAAACTTACTGAGAATTGTTATTAACTCGTCATATATAATATATAATCTATATTGGTGGATATTCTGTGAGCATTTGAAATGATGTGTCTTTGTTATTATTCAGTTTAAAATATATTTTAATCTTCCTTGTTTTATCCTATGTGTTCTCACTGCTCAACTCCCACTTATGAGTGAGAACATGTAGTGTTTGGTTTTCTGTTTCTGTGTTAGTTTGCTGAAGATGATGGCTTCCAGCTTCATCCATGTCCCTGCAAAGGACATGATCTCATTCTTTTTTATGGCTGCGTAACATTCCATGGTGTATACGTACCACATTATCTTTATCCAGTCTATCACTGATGGGCATTTGGGTCTTTGCTATTGTAAATAGTGCTGCAATAAACATATTTGTACATGTGTCTTTATAGTAGAATAATTTATATTCCAAATAGTCATAGTATATCTATATATATACACCACATTATCTTTATCCAGACTATCACTGATTGGCATTTGATGTCTTTGCTATTGTAAATAGTGCTGCAACAAACATACATGTGCATGTGTCTTTGTAGTAGAATAATTTATATTCCTTTGGATATACACCCATTAATGGAATTGCTGGGTCAAATGGTATTTCTGGTTCTTGATCCTTGAGGACTTGCCACACTGTCTTCCACAACGATTGGACTAATTTCTATTCCCACCAAAAGTGTAAAGGTGTTTTCCTATTTCTCCACAGCCTTGTCAGCATCTATTGTTTCTTGACTTTTTCATAATCATCATTCTGACTTGCTTGAGATTGTATCTCACTGTGGTTTTGATTTGCATTTCTCTAATGATCAGTTATGTTGAGCTTTTTTTCATGTTCGTTGACTGCATAAATGTCTTCTTTTGAGAAGTGTCCGTCCATATCTTCTGCCTACTTTTTTATGGGATTGTTTGTTTTCTTTCTTATAAATTTGTTTAAGTTTCTTGTAGATTCTGAATATTAGACCTTTGTTAGATGGGTAGATTGCAAACATTTTCTCCCATTCTGTAGGCTTCCTGTTCACTCTGATGCTAGCTTATTTTGCTGTGCAGAAGCTCTTTAGTTTAATTTGATCCCATTTGTCAATTTTGGCTTTTGTTGCAATGGCTTTTGGTGTCTTTGTCATGAAGTCTTTGCCCATGCCTATGTTCTGAATGATATTGCCTAGGTTTTCTTCTAGGGTTTGTATGGTTTTGGGTTTTATATTTAAGTCTTTAATCCATCTTGGGTTAATTTTTGTAAAAGGTGTAAGGAAGCCCTCCAGTTTCAGTTTTCTGCATGTGACTAGCCAGTTTTCCCAGTACCATTTATTAAATAGGGAATTCTTTCCCCATTCCTTGTTTTTGTCAGGTTTGTCAAAGATCAGATGGTTGTAGATGTGTGGTGTTATTTTCAAGGTCTCTGTTCTGTTTCATTGGTCTATATATCTGTTTTGGTACCAGTATCATGCTGTTTTGGCCACTGTAGTCTTGCAGAATAGTTTGAAGTCAGGTAGCGTGATGCCTCCAGCTTTTTTCTTTTTGCTTAGGATTGTCTTGGCTATCTGGGCTCTTTTTTCATTCCATATGAAATTTAAAGTAGCTTTTTCTAATTCTGTGAAGAATGTCAGTGGTAGTTTGATAGTAATAGCATTGAATCTATAAATTACTTTAGGCAGTATGGCCATTTTCACCATATTGATTCTTCCTATCCATGAGGATGTAATGTTTTAGCCAATATCATATTGACTAGGCAAAAGCTGGAAGCACTCCCTTTGAAAACCGGCATAAGACAGGATGCCCTCTCTCATTACTCCTATTCAACATAGTATTGAAAGTTCTGAGCAGGACAATCAGGCAAGAGAAAGAAATGCAGACTATTCAAACAGGAAGTCAAATTTTCTGTTTGCAGATGACATGATTTTGTATTTAGAAAACCCCATCATCTCAACCAAAAATCTCCTTAAGCTGATAAGAAACTTCAGCAATGTCTCGGGATACAGAATCAATGTGCAAAAATCACAAGCATTCCTATACACCAATAATAGACAAGCAGAGAACCAAATCATGAATGAATTCCCATTCACAATTGCTACAAAGAGAATAAAATACCTAGGAATACAGCTTACAAGGGATGTGAAGGACCTGTT
>NW_012121820.1:13803669-13862413 GCF_000951035.1 Colobus angolensis palliatus
TTTTTTTTTTTGCCTTACTGCTTTGTCATGTGTTGCATCTCCTCCTTTTCTGGAACTCCAACTGGACTCAAGAGTGTTTGACATTGTCACCATGTTCCATGTGTATTTTGTGCATCGATCTTACCAATTAATTTCCTGTACATATTAATCATAATCATTTTTAAATTTGTTATCTATTAATTCCAATATTTGTCTCTTCTATGGGTCTGCTTCTAGTCTCTTGCTTTCTTTCTATCTGTCTTGATCATTAGTTATTTGTCCTTCTATCCCTATATGCCCAGTAATTATATTTTATTAAATAATGGATAATGAGTTTGAAAAAATATAATAATTAAGGCCCTGCGTGGCTTTATATTCTTCTAGAGAAGATCTAACTGTGTACCTGGTAAGCATTTAGCTTAGGGAAAAATCACCTTAATCCAAGCAGAGAACAAACAGTCCGTTCACGAAGATCAGTCTTTGTAAGAGCTAATTCATCTCAAACCCTAATTCGTGAGTAGTCGTCCTTGTAGGGTACCAACTGAATGCCCAGGGCATTCTTCTCTTTACTAGGCCATGTAGAGAAAAATTATGAAAGATTATAAAATATTTTTAAATCCAGGTGCCCAGCCTCGGCAATATCAACCCCCAGCATTCTGATTCTGGTAACTTTAGATTCCTCATTTCAAAGCTATTCTAGGACCAACTCATATTTGTTGGTTCCTTTATTTCTTGTTTGTTTGCTTTGTGTGTGTGTGTGTGTGTATGTGTGTGTGTGTGTGTGTGTGTGTGTAGGGGAGGGAATCTGGGGGTTGCCTCTGGCATCTTTCCTAATAACTGTGGAATCAGCATTTTCCCTAAAACGTTTACCTTCATAGACTGTTCATTGTACAGCAGGAGGGTCTCTCAGAACTTCTTGACATCTATAGTTCTAAAATTAGAAATCTCTCCAAATACCAGAATTTGTCAATTTCATGTGTATCTAGTTGTTTTTCTTATGTTTTGTTTATGTCTGCTTCTGTAATGTAAGCTCCCTGAGGTCATAAAGTTTGTCTATGTTGTTTTATTTTTTTCTCCACAGTCTAGCATAAACACTTAGCACATGATCACCATTCATTAAATGTCTGAATTGGATGACTGGATGAAAGGATAGATGTGCAGATGAATGGACAGAGACTAACAGCACTCTTTATTCCCACTGCCTAGCAATGTACCTAATATCTTATAGGCAGTTAAATGTATGTGCTTGACAACTCAATTGTACACAGATGAAGGAAAAATTGATGGCGCATGCAAAGAGGACTGCAGAGTCTTTTCCCTCTAGGCTGATCCCATTTAGAATGGGGCCTATGAATGAATCTCAGCACTTTTGTGGCTCACCAAAGACTAAGCATAGGTAGTTATTCAGTAAGTGTTTGTGATAATGGCAATCAGCTGAATTCAGTCAAACTTCTCATAGAGATGCCTTCAGTGAGAAGCTGTTTTCTTAGCATTTTGCTTTAGACACAATCTATTGCTTCTAGTTTTCCCATGTGTGCATAAACACAAAAGTACATTGAAAGTCACCACTTGTTGAGTACCAGCCTGCAAGCAGAGACTAATGCTCTTACTTACCACTATATCCCAAGGACCAGGACAATAAATAGTTTTCAATGAAGGTAGTAAGTGTATGACTGGTAATGAATAAATGAAGATTCCCTGTTTAGTAATAGCAGATAAAAAAGTTATCTGAACAATAAACAAGGCTCTTTACCCAAAAGCATGTAAAAAATTCCAGAAATGAAATAGTATGTAAGCTTACAAAAAAAAAAAAAAAAAAAGGTGTGGCTATGGCTCAAGTCCCAAGGGAGCCTTGGCTATTCAGCCTTTAAAATTCTGTTTACTTTTGGAATATCACCTATATAGAATACAAGGGTTTCATATATTTCTAGTAATCTCTAGTAATCGATTTATGTCAATCACTGCTGATGTTGGCAAGAGTCTGCTATTATAAATACTTTACATCTAATATTATAAATACCCAAAGCAGGTGACCATATGTGTATGTTTCTTTCTTCCAAAATTGAATTTATTGCTCATAAAACTTGCATATCCATTTTTTCTATCATTGACATGAACATGGTAGTCTACATTGAATGTATATTTAAAATATTCCTGACATTCTCTTACTTTTACAGAAACACTGCATATGACTTTCATTTTCTAAGTTTGTACCCCATTTCTCCTACTCTTTGTTTTACACTCCTAGATGAAAGTGACCCTCATTGCCCAGGCTTTCTCCTCTTTCATCAACTATGATTATCTTAATTTTCAAATCATATGATGGGATAAACAACGTCTGGTAGTTACTTAAATGATCTGGAAATTATGCATCCCACCCACTACCACTTTTGTCATCTCTACAAATGAAAGAATCAAAAAAACTTCCCTCTTTGGGTTCTGACCTTGGAAACACACCCACAGCTTTTATCATCTCCCACAGCCTTTCCTGCTGGGAACAGCCCAGCAGAGTCCCCCAGACAGCTGTTAGAGCTCAGAATCAATTTACTTTGGGGTGAGGACTTGAGGGACACAGATGGGTGAATTACAGGTGTTCAGCTTAGTGGCAGGCCCTGCTTGGCACAGTTTAATATGAGCTCCCACTTGTTTCAGCTGCAGGGCAGCAAAGCTGTCACTCTTTGCCCTGGAGAGGGCTGGCGGGTTTTGGCTGGGTGCCATATGCAATCCTAGTTACAAGGTCAACTGCATGTTTTTGGTTTTTGGAAGCTGTTACAAGTTGAGCTTGTATATAGTCACTGACTATACCTTTAACTTGGATCAGATTTCTCTCTTTAGATTTTTACTGAGACTCCAGAGTGACTATTTGTCCCATTCAGAGGCACTATCCAAGAACCTATTGTAGTTTCTACTCCATGTTTATGTCAACCATGCATGTTTGCTTCATTGCTTTTTCTGTTTCTAGTCTTTTATTCTAGTCTTTTATTTTCAATTTCTAGTTTTTTATTCCATAACATACTTCACTTCTTCCCTGCAATCAGTCCTGATCCTTTCAGGCATTCACTTTATGTATAATTGATGTGAGAACTCTGAAAATAAGGGGAACTCAGTTCTATGAAAACCTAAGTTAATTTACGGAGAGGGAGAACGGTTTAGGTTCCAATGGGTTGAGTACTTTTCCAAATCCAAATCTACAAAGAATTGGACAGTGGAAATAATATCATAAAATGCCCCAGTGTCTTAGCCATTCTAGACCTCAGTTGATCTCATCAGCATGTAGGGATTGAGTTCCAGGCAAATTATTCTGAAAACCAGAATTGCTTTGGAAATAGAGAAACCATTTCTAAGGCAATGAAGATATAGGCCCTGGAATAGGATTCATTTCCCTACATCCACATGCATTTATGGTTTGAAATCAGGCCAGGCATGCCCTATCCAGGCCATAGCATGACCTCTGCAAAATCATATCTATCACTGAAAAGGCCCTGCTTTCCGTAACTCCTTCTGATACACTGCCAAAAATTCAAACAGCTATTCCGATTACACTTTAATTGGTACTTTATATTCAACACATAAGAAAACTCACCATAAACAAAAGCTGTTCTTTCCTGAACTCTGTGAAGTTAAAGTATCTGGAGCATGTGTTAACTATATAATATTTATGGAGTTCAGCTTGTGGGTGAAGTCAGCCAAAGCCCATTTCTCCTCCTTAAGGCCTAATATACTAAAGAATGCTTTATATACGATGATCTTGAAATAGCTTTGAAATTCCCACCCCTCAGAAATTCTTACAATTTTAAAGAACAGAAGAAATAATAAATAGCTGATTGAGCTGACCATTTTTTTGGTTTTTCTTTATATTCTTTGAGAAATCAATACTAATATAGTTGGCATTTATGTAATCAACCTTCTTCCAAGAAACTCAAAACACGTATAAACTCTGCTGGTTGGTTACTTAAAAGTAATCACTTGCCCTGAAACCATAAACCAGGTCACATATGGAACTGGTTGTAGGAGTCAAATACTAAGCCCTAACATTTCTACCAGTGGTTTATGCCAATCTGTTACACTGTCTCATTCACCTAAATCCATGCAAGTAGGCAAGGACCATTAGGGAGTTTGAGATGAAGAGAGCAATTTAAGATGTGTGGACACATTCAACCAAATTACTGAGCATCTCCTCTGTGCTAGATCCTGTAGTATGCATAAGGGACAATGATAAATAATAGGTGGGCTTTGCTGTCTAGAAATTCACATCTCTAATGAGTAACAATTATGAAAATCAGCATGTAATGAGTGCCTACTCTGTCCTTTAAGCCCTTTATATGCATTAATTCACTTAGTCCTCATAGTTACTTTATAAAGTAAGGTCTAATATTACACCTAATAAACACTGTCTACATAAATATTAAAATGCTTATATTGAGCTTTGGTTGCTTCAATTTATTTTTAAATATTTCTTTTCAGACAAACTTCAGGCCCCTGTTGTATCCCTTCTTGATCTCCTTTCCTAGTCTCCTTCCCAGAAGACAATTGTCCTTCTACAGTTGATGTATAAATATGCTCTGTATATCTAGACACACACACACACACACACAGAGCATATTGTATTGTCTTTTGTGTTTTTTAAATTTGTGCAAATAGTATAATTCTTTAATGTTCTTCGACACCTTGGTTTATTTACTTGATTTTGCATTTTTGAAATGTGTGTATGTTGAGCCAGAAAGAAATTATGCATAAATTGTAACAGTTATATATTATGCCATTATATTAATACACGCAAGTTATCAATCCATTCCACTATTACTGGGCATTACTCTAGTGGATATCTCCAAATCACTCCCAAAAATGGTTGTACTGTTTACACTACTACTGGCAATAGATGAATGTTCCAGTTACCCTATACTTCAGTGGCACTGGAAGTTGCTAGAAATTTAGTTTATGTGAGTTTGATGGATATGAGACATATTTTGTTAATAACTGATATTTTCATCCATGTTACCTAATATTGACTAATATATACTTTCTCATGCTGTTTTTTTCTGGTTTTTGATATAAAGGCTACATTATTTTCAGAAAATTTGTTAAAGAACATTTCTTTATATTAGGTACAATGGTTTTAGAAAATAAGAATTTTTGTTTTTTGAAAGTGTAGTTAGCCCTTTATAAAATTATTTTATAGGGTGGAATGGCATAGATTAATTAATTATTGGCATTTTGTAGTTTCTATTGTTTCATAATTCAACAGTATTTTTATTATAAAATTTTAATATTATAAATTTATTGTGTTTCTTGATTATGTCAAGATTGCAAATCAATTTCTAGTATTTCTTATTTGTTCAAGTTCCTTACATTTCAACTTGTGTCTTCTCTTTCTTTGGTCAGTCTCTCAAGAGACTGTTTTGTTAATAATTCTGAAGAATGAGCTTTTGTTTTTGATACTTTTCTCCATTGTTTGATGTTTCTTATCTCTTTATTTCTTCTCTTCTGTTATTAGCAACTTCTGTACATTTGCGGGGAGGATCTTGAGAGGACACTAACACTTTGGACTGAAACTTTAAGGGTTGAAGTCTGGTAGTTAAGATGACAGTTTTACATCATTTTACTCTTCAGAAAACCTAAAGCATGAGCCTGTATTTAATAGTCAAAAATAGTATGCCCAGGATTCTGGCAAAAGCGATGAATATATTTGTTGGAGGAAGACAACTTTAATCGAGTCTTGAATTTATTACTAAAAGTTAGTTTTTAAAAACAATGCCCAGCACATAATCAGAAATAACTGGATACATGAAGAGTTGAAATACCATAAGAAAAAAACCCAGCAAAAATAATATGGTATAGGAACAAACACAATAAATTTCAAAAAATAGAATTACCAGGCAGACTATGTAACAACTGTGCTCACTATATACACTGAGATGAAAGTCAAGCTTTAAAATGTTGGCAGGGAACCAGCAACCATAAAATGTGACATCATAGATTTAAAAAGTAACAAAATGTACATTCTAGAATTAAAGTGAAATAACTAAAAAGATCAAATTAACAGCAAATTAGGAAGAGTTGATAGAGAACTATTGAACAAAAAGACCTATGAAAAATCAGGAATGAAGACTAAATGAAAGATTGAAAATATACCAGAACACCTAACAGATAGAGATCAGTATATTGGAAATTTCTGCAATAATAAAAACATTCTGTATCTGTACTGTCCAATACAGTAGCCACTATACACATGTAGCTGTTGGGTACTTGATATGTGGCTATTGAGACTGAAAAACTGACTGTTTAAGTTTATTTAATTTTACTTAGTTAAGTTTAACTTTATATACCCCCATGTGGCTAGAGACTAATATATTGCACAGTGCAAATATAGAGGAGATATATAGAGATTCCAACATATAAGAAATAGAAATACCAGAAGCAAAAGAAGAGAGAAAGTGAAGCAGACATAATGTTTGAAGAGATAAGGGTGTAAAAGATTTCATAACTGATGAAAGACATTAATTTACACATTCAGAAAACTCAAAAATATCAAATGATAATAAAAAAATCTTTCAGGCATATCATAGGGATTCTAAAGAAAACCGAGTACAAAGAGAAAAATTTTAAGAGGAGGCAGAGAAAAGAAGAGAGATTACTTTCAAACAAATAGCATTTACTGACAGTTGACTTCTCAATTACTATGGAAACAAAAAATAGATACATTTAATGTGCTAAAAAAAAAAGGAAAACAACAACAAAAACTCCCATCCTGTAGTTTAATGCCTAGAGAAATAACTTTCAAGAATAAAAGTAAAATAAAGTCATTTTATGATCAAAATCAAGAAAGGCAGTTTAACACAAGAAGATGCTACCAATGGGAATTATAAAATATTTCCGGATGAAAGGTAAGACATGTAAGAAGCAAAAAGAACTATGAAAATGATAAATGTGTGGGTAAACTATAAGGGAAAAATACTATAAAACACAAATGATAAATTCTTGCCGACTCTCATTTTTTTTCTCTCTCTCCCTCTGTATTCCACACATTATATTGAAGTTTTTTACCTACACTACTGAAATATGTGCTTTTTTTGGTCAGGGATCTATGTTAAAGTGTCCAGTAAGGCAGCACAACATTAATGCTGCTTGTAAGTAGAAATGGATGAATGAAATAAGGCAAAGGAAGTTATTTAGTTGTTCCATGGCAATGGGGCAAGAACATTAAAGCACAATGAGCTTCAGAGAGAGGTGACAACTTTGAGGAGTTCAGTCGCAAAATGGTCACTTGTGGCACTTCGGCATTTTCAAATAATATTACAGACTTGATATTTCTGATTTATGATTCTTATAATAAAAGTCCTGAGATTCCATTCTAGATCTGGGCTTTGGTCAAGCTACCAAAACTTTCCAATCCTCATTTTCTTAACCTTTGAACTCATTTTGCATGGCTGCTGTGCGGGGAACCACACTTGGCTCCTCTTCACTAACTTCCCTGAAACGCTATTGACTCCTTGGCAATGTGCTCTCAGACCTTTTCTCTGACTTTATTTATTTATTTATTTTTGTTGTTTCCTTTCTAACTGGGTACTTCCTGAGGAACACATTCAAGTCTATGGTTTGTATCCTGTTTCTCTCTCTCCCTTTGTCTTTTTCATCAACGCTTTTTGAGAACTTTTCAAATTGTTCTTTGTGTTCACATCTTAAGTTCAAGTAGTGTATTCTTTACTACCTCAAATGCAGACTTTGTTTTTGTATGATTTGAAGTTTTGTCTGATCCTTTTTCTTATGTCATTTTTAAGACTTGTCTTTGAAGATTACTTTGTAGGTATATTTTATATCCAATTAAATATATTTTAAAATATTTTTCAGTTTACTCATCCGTGAATGCATGGACATTTATCAAGAGCTGGTGTTTGTCAATAAGGGTACATGGTCTTCAATCGTTAAAAGAAACTCATTTAGATATTAAGGTCGATTAGCTTATTGGTCAGTTCCTTACTCTCTTCCATGGGAGGAGTATATTTCTTTTCCCCAGAAGACAGGTTAATTGTACAATAACTAGAACAATTTCCAGTATCATATTGGAAAATAATCAACTTTCATATTATTGAGTGCTGCTGCAGAGGTGGCTTTTTCAACTCCAACTGACATTCTGAAGGAAAGAAATGCACAACAAACTACTACCTCTGCAATGTACTGTTATGAGTTTTCCTGTCCACATTCTTGCCAAAGCAGTGTACCATGGCAATACGTGCTAAAAGCTCTTCTTTTCTAATTATCTGGTTGCTTTCTGGAAGTTGAAGTCTCCAAAAGTTGTAATAAGAAAATAAAAATACTTTGCCTCATCGGCCAGGTGCCATGGCTCACGCCTGTAATCCCAACACTTTGGGAGGCCGAGATAGGCAGATCACAAGGTCAGGAGTTCAAGACCAGCTTGGCCAATATGGTGAAACCCTGTCTCTACTAAAAATACAAAAATTAGCCGGGTGTGGTGGTGGATGCCTGTAGTCCCAGCTACTTAGGAGGCTGAGGCAGGAGAATCACTTGAACCCAACCCAGGAGGCAGAGGTTGTAGTGAGCCAAGATCGGGCCACTGCACTCCAGCCTGGGAGAGCGAGACTCCATCTCAAAAAAAAAAAGAAAAATTCTTTGCCTCAAAAAGGTAGCATTCATAGAAGAATTCTCCAGTTTTTTCCTTGTTTCAGAATTTTCTGTGTATTTTTGTTTGTTTGTTTGTTTCAATAGTAACTATGGGTTCACTAAGACTGGACTTTCTCACCGCAGGCCCATCTGAATTCATCCTATATCGGTTTTGGTCATGGTATGCCCTTTACTGTTCTTCTTTTGTGTTTTACATATTGGATTGGAGAGCTGCATTAAGAACTTCTAGTTACATGCCATTTAAATTGAAGAAGGTTCTTATGTGTCTAACTAATAACATTTCGCTGTCTCTTAGAATATTCTGTATTTTGTACTTTTTACTGGGTCAAGGATACGGTTTTCCTTGTTGTCATAAATTATTGAAATTTAACTCTATATAAATATAGATTTTTTAAAATAAAATTTGGGTGAAATAGAGGATTTTAGAAGCTGTGGCTCTCTGACGTTTCCAAGGATTCAGCGTGGGTCGCCAAGAGAACATTTATTCTAATATTTTATTGTAAAAAAAATTCAAACATGCAGCAGGGTTGAAGTAATTTTGCAGGGAACAGGCTGTACCTACCATCTATATTTTACCTTTAACATTTTTTTCTACTTGGTTTATCACATGTCTGTCCATCTATCCATCAATTAATTTATCACAGTTCTGGATGCATTTCAAAGTAAATTGAGAAACTAGTATACTTCTTCTTAAATAGTTCTGTATAAATATTACTAGAGTTCATTATTTGTTTACTTTTTTCTTTATTATGTAAAAATTTATATGTGAAGTAAATGTACATTTATTGAGTTTTGCAAACACATACACGTGTGCAACACAGACCCCTGTCAAGTTACAGAATATTGCCATCACCCTCTTACTCTTTCAAAAAGTACAATTTTAGGATATTATAATCTAAGAAAGTTGGAAAGGAGGCAATTTCCTCCAGAAATACCCCCAAGACTAACTCAGTTGCCCCACTACATTTATGTGCTGGTAGAAAAGGAACTCTTTCTTCCCTGTAGTTTCTTAGATTTTGTACTTTTGGCATAGAAGTTAGTGCTTGGGAGTGTGGAGAGTAAAGAGCCAAATGGAAACAGAAAAAGCCATGTCATCATTAAAAATAAACAGAGACACAAATATGTCAGAGGGCAGAGGCAGGCACTTCATTGTGCAAGTGATTTATGAGGAAGCTAATTTTAAACAAGCTTGGGCTGCATGATGCCTTGCAGCCAAACAAACAGGCAAAGCGCCCTTTCAACAGCAGCCGAGAGCTGCTGATCTCCTCAAGGAGTAATCTCATTTTCTTGGTGGTGTAAAAGGCACTAAGTGGCTGTTTTCTGTCTAAGGAAACCCTGGCTGAGTCATTGAAGGCAGGCCCTGTTAAATGCCAGAGAGTAACAAGACAAAGGCCTGCCCTCTACAAGTTAAACCCGCAAAACAAAACACTGACACATTAACAACAAATAAAGCAGGAAGTTTCCCTCTGTTTATTCCATGTCCTACAATTTTTTTCCTCTTAAAATGGCACTAGGATATGAGAGAGAGGGATTGGCCACCCAGGAAATTAGTACATGGCTCTCTGGCCTGGCTATTCATGTCTGTTTTGTAACACAGATCAGGCAGGCGCTGAGAGTTATCCCTGGGGGAGCCAGCCAAGGAACTGAGAATGTGGAGACAGGAGAGGCAAGCGGGCCGGGCTCATATGTGGAGGAGACATTGCAAAGCTGTACAAGGCGGCCAGCCTAGGATTAGTAGAATCTATCTTTAGATTGGAGGCCTTAGGCTATTAGTTTTCTCTGCCTTCAGGTGTGAGGCTTTTCCAAATGCCAGTGCTGAAAAATCTGTAGTTCAATAGTCCGTTGCATGGGAAATTCTTGCAACCAAGCAGAGGTAGGGGTGTGTGTCTGTGTGTGTGTGGTGTGTAGGGATTGATTGTCAGCAGTAATTTCAGTGAATGAACATTTAATACAGACCCTCAATATACAAGGTTCAAAAGCTACATGAAAGGTATAAAAAGATTGAGGTGCTAGATGAAAGAGAGAATTTCTTTGGGAAAATGTGTTGGAGTATTTTTCCCACTGCCATTCCAAAAAGGAGGGGTAGGGGATGTGGTCCCCTTGCCTCAAGTCTAGTGAGAGAGGCTGGAAAAACCCAGTTAGGGAGTTAGATTGCTTCCTTTGGATGTAGTGAATAGTGTGGATGTTTCACAGGGTTCCAACAACTAGTAAGGCCTGAGCACTGACAAATGAGAACTGAAATCATTTGTGCATTTGGAGTCAGCTCTTGCAGGGTCTGGCTTTGCTAAGTATTTTCTCTTAGGTTCCTGAAGAGTGGGAGGTCTGGAAGTCCTGGGAAGAGGCTGAGGAGACAAGGGTATTGGCAGAGGGTTTGACGGGAGCTCAGAGCAGAAGTTATTTACCAGTTGTTACAAGAGGACTTCAAGACATGAAAAGCCAGTTTGCCCTACTAGTATACATCAGTTAACTAGCAGACCTGAACAGCAAATGGAGTAGGGGCTGCTGGGGTTACGGAGTACCTGTACTTCTGCCAAGCACTGGTAAAGGTGCACGTATCCCATGGAGATGTCAGCCGTGCGAGCAGGAGGAAGAGAACTGGCCCTTATCACCTTAAAGGGACTTTACCCAAGAAGCTTGTCTGGAAGGGAGATAGGAGAACAGCTGAGACATTATATGGTGGAGAAGAAACCCACAAAACCAAGGTGCTTTTATGCTATAAAGTTTCTCAGCAGTCTTTGGCAATAGATGACCCTTTCCTAGGTCACTGTTTTTAAGTACATAAATTAAATCCATAGAATTGCCAGAGGAATCCTCTTTAAGTAGAGTTATCAAAATATTTCAAAATTTTCATAATATTAAACAACCAGATTTAGCATCAGTCCTAATAACTATCATTATTTTCATAATTTTAAAACATTGATAAGTGTGAACAACATTTTGAAATACCTTCACAATTGCAATGTAATATAAAACTATCTGTGTATGGGTGCTCATCAATTAAGGTATTTTTAAGCCTCCACCTCTTTTCTCTACTGGCTTCAACCAGGAGGTTCAAAGTCAACACCAGGATGTGGTAGGGGATGGAAGGAGACAACAGAGTAGTAAAGACCAAGTCCCTCTTTCCCCATCAGTGGATTTGCAACCTATTGCAGTTCAAGTTAAGGGACAGGCTTTAACTTTGAAGTTCAGAATTTCAAATATTATACTGGACTCGGGATATTCATCAGTGAACAGACACTATTTTAGGCAACTAAAGCACCTGGAGTTTCTTTGCTTATTTCAGAGGGAATCAGGAAGCTGTGTGGTCTTTTCTGCCCAGGAATTCATCCAGGGTTAGGGAAAGGTCTGATCCATGGCACAGGTTTGAGTGAGCAATTACGGGGGAAACGAAGTTGCTTTGGGATTGTATCCTGTGAGTCCTTCTGGTCCAATATACTAATCCCATGAAGACATAGGTGTGTGTGTGTGTGTGTGTGTGTATGTGTGTGTGTGTGTGCAATTAAAAACATAAACACTTCTCTGCCTGAAAAATAGTACATTATGGTAGGTAGGAGCATGGTCAATGAAACAAAACTGCCTGTGAAAAAATTCTAATAGGACCACTTACTGCAAAACCTTGAATAAGTTCCTTAACCCCTCTTTGTCTTAGTTTACTCATCTGTAAAATGAGGCTATTGATAATGTTATATGTAGCTCATAAGGATAAAAACATGATTAAATGTGGTAATTTACACAAAATTCTTAGAACACTGCCTGGTGATATTCAATTATAAGCTATGTTGTTATTGTTGTTGTTGTTAATTGAATTACTTCTCCCCCTGACATTTGCAATGGCCTCTCAGGAACCTCTGTTGAACCCTAGAGATCTGAAAAATAAGAGTTGGATACAACAATTTTAGAACATCTGTGTTTCCCTCCTAGAGGTTGGTATTTTAGCTAATTCTATACTCCATGCTCTAGTGAAAGAAATGTCTCAACCATATGGAACCTCTGCGTCCCCAGCACTTCCCAAGAGACTACACTTGACCAACCCCCTCCCAGGCAGGCTCTAGGTCATAGTCCAGGCATTTTTGTTGTTTCATCATCTCAGATAAAAGCTGTCATGAATCCACTATGCTGTAAGATAAAACCTTCAGAAGCTGGTTATGTAAAAAGTAGCTGTTACATATTGCAGGTAGCTAAGGGCCTTTTCCGTTGCTAAGGGAGGTGTTATACTTAAATTTCAGCAACAACAAACCAAACAGCTGTGGATACACCTGATGTGTGGATAGATGTTTCTGGCAGTTGTGGTGGAATCGAAAGATTATTGGGCCAGGGTCAAGCAATCTTGGATTTAAAATACCGTTTATCACTCACCAACTGAGTGAAATTTAGTGCACTCCTTAATATCTCCGAAACTTAGTTTCCTTTTAAGCATAACCTGGATAACCAATAATTTCTTTGTGCAAGTGTGAGAATTACATGAGATAAGGCTTAGGTGTTCAGTTGGTGTTGACACATTCTCTCCACCCTTTACATGAAAGGAATGCTATTCAGATGTCAGCTGCAGATCTCTGTTCCACTGGAGAGGAAGCTAAACATGACTCAACCTCCCTTCTTCCCACCTAATGGATTCAATGGTCTGTGGAAGTCTTAACACTCTTCAGTATTCCTTGTGAATTCAATGTGAGGGGGTGGAAATGGAGAGTCATATTCCTCCAGGTGGCTGAGCATTGCAGGCTCTTATGTCCAAGCATGCTATCTTTGTATCACATCACCTTACCCAGTAGAAATGCTCAGCCCTCTCTTTAGTTTTCACAAACAAGAACAGGACCTCTATCTATTCTCATGCTGCATTTATCAGTTGCATAGATTGTGTTCAAAATGTAGAAGGCAAAGTGGAGTGGATGCTCACTTTCTGGCAACACAGTAACTCATCATTCTTACATACCTTTTGGCCATCCTGTCACTATTAACAGTCCCTGGACCCCACACATATAATCACATATACTCCCCATTTTGTTAGATCTTCCCCCCTTCTCATCCTCATCTCTTTTCTTTATGCCACTTCGAGCAACTATCAGTAACAGCCAACAAGATTCCCCTCTTGCTACTGTAGAGCAGCTTCCCACAGTCTTTGATATCCTGATACTGCTATTCCTGCTTGTGAATGTATTGGTTAGTTAATGCTGAGTAATAAACCATGCCAAATTTCAGGGACTTTAAAATAAACCCTTATTGTTGGTCACTAATCTATTTGTGAGTTGCATGGTCTTTAGGGTGGGTTCAGCTGATCCCAGCTGGCTTTACTCACTTTTGTAGTCAGGTAGAAGTTGGCTAATCTAGAGTGGCCTCAATGGAATAGTTGGCTGAATATTGGCTATGGAAATGCATATGCTTGGGTCATGGGTTGCACCTTATCCAGTAGAGTAGCTTGGATTGATCCACATAGCAGAGCAGGGTTTCAAGAGAGCCAGCACAATGGGTGAAGAAGCCTTTGAGACCTAGCCTCAGAGTGGTAGATTGTCACTCTCACTGCATTCTACTGCCAAAGCAAGTCACAAACCCAGTTTAGATTTAATGGTGGACAAATAGACTTTTTCTCTTGAGGGGAGGAGCTGCAAAGTCATATTACAAGGGGAATGAGTACAGGGAGGAGAAATGTTTGTGCTATTTTTGCAACCAATCTACTACACTCTGGCTCATCCACGCCAAAATGCCTCTTGAAGGTATTTTCACAAGAAAAACTTCCTCCATGGCAGAAGTTATGGTGCTAACTCTCGATATAATAAAAACATCTTTTTTTTTTTTTTTAAACCACATTAGAGAAAAATGACTCAGCTTCCTTTGAGAAAGACAATTGCAAAGGTCACTTTGCTTGTTATCTTGTGTCCTGTTTCTGCAGAAGTGATAGCTGAGACCTAAGACCTACTTGTTCCCAAAGCTAGAGAATTTTGCCTTCCCTTGAGGGAAGGATAGACTGATAAAAGTATATGAAGATTTTAAAGATAAGTGATTCTGTGGGATCTGGAGCACTACTGTATTGCTCCACAAGGTGCAAAATAATGGCTTATGGATTTGAAAGGTGACATAATAGCACTTTGTCTAGTTGTAAAGAATCTCTGAAATACTGTGTCTTCTCCCTCCTCTTCTCTGCCTCATTTCTTGAAGCTTAACACAAAGATAGATATTAAAGATTCATAGTTGTTAGGGTGCTAGTCGGGACATCAGTGTCTATTGTTATAAAATTTTGCTGCTAATATCACATATTTTCTATATGATAATCGAACCTAACTATCTTATCCAAGAAATTTATTTGAAGTGTAGTTAAAAATTAGTAAAGCCTGTTTCATTGGCCATGATATATAGTTTTAGTGAATTTGATGTAAACTATTAAAACATTTTTTTGTTAAGTAAAAGATAACCCTTTGGCCTAAGAAATAATTTAAAGAGGATCCAGGCAAATTGGCCCACTCATAGATAAAAACTAGAAAACTTACTGGGAAACAATTTAGCTATAAACTATTTAGGTAAAAACTGGCCCAGTAATTCAAATTCTGATTATAAATAAGAAATGTATCTAAATATGTAAATAAGCTATACGCACCCAGCATACCCTGAAAAATAAATTCATTACTATGAAAAAGTATAGCCTGACACACAACTTAAATTATATTTTGTGACGATTTTAATGTATACTTTTCATTAGGATAAATTAACCAGAATTAAGAATATACCATGAATTTTAAGACATCTATTCATCCTGCCTATAATGTAACTAACATTTTTCTGCGGTGAGAAATGGTTTCCAAGAAATAAATGAATAAATAAATCTAGAAGCACATTATTCCTCTGTCTTGTTTCATTTCTATTATTTATCTATTCGTTTATTTCCTCATTCATTAAACTCTCATTGAGGCCCTACTATGTGTCAAACACTGTGTTCTATATTTTAAGAAGGAAATTTATTTAGTCATTCTAATAACTGAAGGTTAATATTGTTCCTCCATTTTAGAGATAAAACAATAGAAGCTCAGAAAATATAAATAACTTTCTTAAGCGAGTAACTAAGCTAGGCAGAATGCTAGTTTAGATCCTGCTGACTTCAAAACCTGAGGTTTAATGATAAATATATGGAAAATGAACTCAACTTCACACTGTGTACATGTGTGCTCTGACACACTAAACATATTACATGCAAAATTGAGAGACTGCCAAGGTCCCTATATAGCAATGTGATCTTTCCAGTACTCAGATGGTATAATAAAAAATAAGACATAATTTACTAATGAACAATAACAAGAACTTACTGAAAATGCAAATCTGGTGCCTAACTCAAGTAGATAGCAAAGGTTCTTTTTCCTTTTTCTTTTCTCTTTTCTTTCTTTTTGTTATTTATTTATTTATTTATTTATTTATTTATTTATTTATTTATTTGAGACAGGGTCTCCCTTTGTCACCCAGGCTGGAATGCAGTGTCAGGATCACAGCTTACTGTAGCCTCTCAACCTCCTGCAGGCTCAAGAGATCCTTATGCCTCAGCCCTCCAAGTAGCTGGGACCGTGGGCATGTGCCCTCATGCCTAGCTAATTTTTGTATTTTTCTTAGGTTCTAACATCTACCTTTTTTCTGTGGTTCAAGTTCTAATATCTATCCATTCATTACCATTAATATTATCACTTCTGATTTTATTATCTACCCATCCAAATCCATTAATATTAATCAGAAATGGAGATCTCTTAAGGACAGACACAAACTATCTGACAAACTGGACGATCCAGGAAGAAAGTGTCTGAAGCCAATGGGAAGCCAGAAAACCCTGAGCCTCACACCATATCTTTTTGGAAATTTCTGCTGGTGTCTCTACATACTGAAGTGATTTCCTATCTATCTTCTCTTCAAACATGAACACTAAGGATAATTCCCCACTTTTTACTTTTATTGCAATCCGTCAATACCCCAGATACAGCACTAGTTATTCTAATTATTTACTCATAGTGATGTGTCCTCCATTGAGAGTATCTTGAGGGTAGACAGTGTACTTTCTTTCCATCAATATCTCTTAATCCTAGCCATGACTGGGCACCCAGTTTGCTCAGAAAATGTTTGTTGGAAGGGTGAATGAAATGTCCTTTCCTGACAGAAGTCACATGAAATATCTCCTTAGAACTTCATTGGCAGTGATTTTGTTATATCCCCGAGTCTGAGCCAATCACAGTGATTAAAAAAAAAAAAAATCTGGGCCAGGTGTGGTAGCTCACACCTGTAATGCCAGAACTTTGGGAGGCTGAGCTCAGGATTTTGAGATCAGTTTGGGCTACAAGGTGAAACCCTGCCTCTACAAAAAATACAACAATTAGCTGGTAGTGGTGGCACAAACCTGTGTTCCCAGCTACTTGGGAGGCTGAGGTTGGGGAATGGCTTGAGCCTGGGAAGGGGAGATTGCAGAGAGCCAAGATCATGCCACTCCACTCCAGCCTGGGCAACAGAGCAAGACTGTGTCTCAAAAAATTTAAAAACAAACAAAACAAAACAAAACAATAAAAAATTAATCTGATTGACTTAAGCCAGTCTAGGCCCACATCTACAGTTGAGGCTGGAGTCCCTCACTATCTAACTACAAAAGCAGGAATGGAAAAGAAGTTAATCCTCAAAGTAGAATCAGTACACTATGATTAATTGAAGAGAACTAAATGTGGGAGAGCAAATAGCAGACATCTAATACAGTAGGTTACGAGGTAAGTATGATGTTAATTGACCTACCCAAATATGCATACATCTAAGAGCTTCTAATTTTGTTAATAATTGGAATCAATATGCCAATAAATGTTATAATCTGACCTCCATATTCCATGTTTTGTAAAAATTAGTTTTATGTTGGTATTTCCCATAAATTGCAGCTCCTAAACAAGTTTTATATCAGTTATTATACTTTGTAGGAAGGCTCATTAGTTACTGTGTCTTTGGTCTGTGTTTAGCCTGCTAATCCAAGATCTGGCCGAAGCTCTTTGCTGATGAGTGCAGGTCCATATTCTACGTGATATCTCCCCATCATCCTGTTTGTTGCTCTTCCCCATGGCAGCTGTCCTGGCCCTTTCCCCCTTGGCTGCCAATCTTCCAGCCACCAATAAGCCACTCTTAGTGACTCATATTAAGACTCTGGAATGTGTTCCTAGATCAATCTCGATCTGTGAATCAGTTACCACATTTATAATAAAATAAAACACTTCTCTACCAATCTTAAGATGCCATAGAATACAGAAAAAAGATTTAAGTTTTTTCAGATTCATCAATAGTATCAAGTTAAGTTCATCCATGTAAAAATTTTTTAAATATTAAGGGATTTTTAAATACATATACTGATAAGAATAGAAGTGTTACTATTAGCAATAGAACAATGTCAAAGTGGAATAAGAAGTGGAGAATCTGACAATGTTATGGAAAATGTCCTTGGAGTAGAAAAAAAGGGATATTTAAAACTGAAATGCACAGGGTTGGGACCAAGATGGATGACTAAAAGCAGTGTGATCAGAGGCTCCCATTGAAAAGAACCATAATGGTCTGCAAATCCTACACCAGCAACCGAGGTATCCAGGTTGTCTCATCAGAACTGACTAAGCGGCTGGCATTATCCACAGAGAGGAAAGAAGACCAATGTGGTGCGGTGGCCCACCCGACAGCCACATGGGGCAGGGGAGTGGTCACCCCCTCAGCCAAGAGAGGCAGTGAGTGAGAGTGCTACCTAGCATGGGAAAATGGGCTTTTCCACAGAACTGTGCAACTCATGGATTGGAAGATCACATTCGTGAACTCGTGCCACCAGGGCCTAGGGTCCCAACCATGGAGCCACGCAGATTCTCAACAGTCACTCAGCTAGAATCTACTTAAGCTTGCCAAGGTCCCAGTTGGGAGGGGTGACCAGTACCACAGCTGTGGCTGCTTGCTGTGTAAGCCATTTGAGCTCCTTCAGGGAGGGGCGAGAGCCAACACTGAGACTGATAGCTGCCTAACACACTAAACACCCAGGGCAGGGGAAGGGCGGCAGCCATTTCTATAACTCTAGGCCATGCTTTTCCCCTGTTGGAGCCAGGGAGGCTGGACCACTTGGTACCAAGAGGTATCCCCCAAAGCCCAACACGCCAGCTGTGGCAAACCACAGACAGAATACCTCTTCAGGCCCTACCCTGACCCATCCCTCCTCACTAGGCAGGGCCTCCCTGCAGGAACTTTAGCAACTCCAGCCAGGGCCTCAGGACAGAACTCTGATCTCCCTGGGCCTGAGCCCCTAGGGGAAGGGGTGGCCGCAGTCTCCACAGACCAGCGGACTTAGTCTTTCCTCCTGCTAGTTCTGAGGAATCCAGGGAGCCCAGACGAGTGGATTTCCCCTCAGTGAAGCACACCCCTTCCATGGAGGGACAAAGTGCTACATTAAGCACGTCTTGCTCCCCGTGCCACCCAACTGGGTGAGACCCTCCAAGAGCGGTGGTCAGACACCCTATACAGGAGCATTCCTACTAGCATCAGGTCAGTGTCCCTTGAGGTCAGAGATCCCAGAGGAAGGAGCATGCAATCATTTTTGCTGTTCTCCAACCTCCTCCAGTGACATCTCCCAGTGCAGGAGCAGGCCAGATGAATAGGGCCTAAAGTGAGCCCCCACCGAACCACAGCAGCCCTACAGAAGAGGGACCTGAACATTGCAAGAAAAACAAACAGAAAGCAACAACAATAGCATCAACAAAAAAAAAAAAGTCCCCACAAAAACCTCATCCAAGAGTCAGCAGCCATAAAAATTGATACTAAAGAAACTCATAAAGCTGAGAAAGAATCGACGAAAAAAACCACTGAAAACCCAAAAGGCCAGAGTGCCTCTTTTCCTTCAAATGATTACAATGCCTCTACAGCAAGGATGTAAAACTGGATGGAAGATGAGATAGATGAATTGACAGAAGTAGGCTTCAGAAGGTGGATAATAACAAACTCCACTGAGCTGAAATAGCATTCTCTAACCCAATGCAAAGAAGCTAAAAGCCTTGATAAAAGGATACAGGAGCTGCTAACTAGAACAACCAGGTTAGAAAGGAACATGAATGGATGGAGCTGAAATACACAGCCTGAGAACTTTGTGAAGCATAGCTGAATCAACTAAGTGGAAGAAAGAGTATAGAGTTCGAAAACCATCTGGCTGAAATAAGGCATGCAGACAAGATTAGAGAAAAAAAATGAAAAGGAACTAACTAAACCTCCAAGAAGTATGGGACTGTGTAAAAAGACTGAACCTATGATTGATTGGAGTACCTGAAAGAGATAGGGAGAATGAAACCAAGTTGGAAAACACACTTCAGGATATTTTCCAGAAGAACTTCCCCAACCTAGCAAGATAGGCCAACACTCAACCTCAGGAAATACAGAAAACACCAGTAAGATACTGCACAAGAAGATTAATCCCAAGACACATAATCATCAGATTTTCCAAGGTGGAAATGAAGGAAAAAATGTTAAGGGCAGCCAGAGAAAAAGGCCAGGTAACCTACAAAGGGAAGCCCATCAGACTAACAGCAGACCTCTCAGCAGACACTCTAAGTCAGAAGAGAGTGGTGGCCAATATTTAAAATCTTAAAGAAAAGAATTTTCAACCCAGAATTTCATATTCAACCAAACTAAGCTTCATACGCAAAGGAAAAATAAAATCTTTTCTGACAAACAAATGCTGAGGGATTTTTTCACCACTAGGCCTGCCTTGCAAGAGCTCCTGAAGGAAGCACTAAATATGGAAAGGAAAAGCTGGTACCAGCCACTGAAAAAACACACCAAAACATAAAGACCAACAACAGCATGAAGAAAATGCATCAACTAGTGTGCAAAATAACCAGATAGCATCATGACGACAGGATCAAGTTCACACATCACAATATTAACCTTAAATGTAAGTGGGCTAAATGCCCCAATTAAAAGACACAGACTGGAAAATTGGATAAAGAGTCAAGACCCATCAGTGTGTTGTATTCAGGAGACCCATCTCATGTTCAAAGACACACATAGGCTCAAAATAAAGAGATAGAAGAAAAGTTACCAAGCAAATGGAAAGCAAAAGAAAAGCAGGGGTTGCAATCCTAGTCTCTGACAAAACAGACTTTAAGCTGACAAAGATCAAAAAAGACAAAGAAGAGCATTAAATAATGGTAAAGGGATCAATTCAACAAAAATAGCTAACTATCTTAAATATATATATACACTCAATACAGGAGAACCCAGATTCATAAAGCAAATTCTTAGAGACCTACAAAGAGACTTAGATTCTCATACAATAATAGTGGGAGACTTTTATATACTCCACTGTCAATATTAGACAGATCAACAAGACAGAAAATTAACAAAGATATTCAGGACTTGAACTCAGCTCTGGATCAAGTGAACCTAGTAGATTTCTACAGATCTCTCCATCCAAAATCAACAGAATATACTTTCTTCTCAGTGCCACATGGCACTTATTCTAAAATTGACCACGTAACTGGAAGTAAAACGCTCCTCACAAATGCAAAATAACTGAAATCATAACAAACAATCTCTCAGACCACAGTGCAATAAAATTAGAACTCGGGATTAAGAAACTCACTCAAAACCACACAACAACACGGAAATTGAACAACTTGCTCCTGAATGACTTCTGGATACATAATGAAATTAAGGCAGAAATCAAGAAGTTCTTTGAAATCAATGAGAACAAAGAGATAACATATCAGAATCTCTAGGACACAGCTAAAGCAGTGTTAAGAGGGAAATTTGTAGCATTAAATGCTCACATAAGAAAACTAGAAAGATCCCTAATCAATCCTCTAACATCACAATTAAAAGAGCTAGAGAAGCAAAAGCAAACAAATCCAAAACCTAGCAGAAGACAAGAAATAACTAAGATTAGAGCAGAACTGGAAGAGATAGAGACACAAAAATCCTTCAAAAAATCAATGAATCCTGGAGCTGGTTTTTTGAAAAAATTAACAAAATAGATAGATTGCTAGCTAGACTAATAAAGAAAAGAGAAGAATCAAATAGATGCAATAAACAATGATAAAGGGGATATCATCACTGACATCACAGAAATACAAACTACCATCAGAGAATACTATAAACACCTCTATGCAAATCAACTAGAAAATCTAGAAGAAATAGATAAATTCATGGACACATATACCCTCCCTGACTAAACCAGGAAGAAGTCAAATACCTGAATAGACCAATAACAAGTTCTGAAATTAAGGCAGTAATTAATATCCTACCAAAAAAAAAGCCCAGGACCAGGGAGATTCACAGTTGAATTCTGCCAGAGGTACAAAGAGAAACTGGTACCATTACTTCTGAAACTATTCCAATCAACAGAAAAAGAGGGAATCCTCCCTAACTCATCTTACAAGGCCAGCGTCATCCTGATACCAAATTCTGGCAGAGACACAACAACAAAAAAGAAAACTTCAGGCCAATATCCCTGATAAATATCGATGCAAAAATTCTCAGTAAAATACCGGCAAACTGAATTTAGCAGCATGTCAAAAAGCTTATTCACCATGATCAAGTTGGCTTCATCCCTGGGATGCAAGGCTGGTTCAATATATGCAAATCAATAAATGTAATCCATCACATAAACAGAACCAATGACAAAAACCCCATGATCACCTCAATAGATGCAGAAAAGGCCTTCCATAAAATTCATCATCCCTTCATGTTACAAGCTCTCAATAAACCAGGTATTGATGGAATATATCTCAAAATAATACAAGCTATTTATGATAACCCACAGCCAATATCATACTGAATGAGCAAGAACTGGAAGCATTCCCTTTAAAAACTGGCACAAGACAAGGATACCCTCTCTCACCACTCCTATTCAAAATAGTATTGGAAGTTCTGGCCAGGTCAATCATGCAAGAGAAAAAAATTGTGTTTAAATAGGAAGAGAGGAAGTCAAATTGTCTCTATTTGCATATGACATGTTTCTATATTTAGAAAACCCCATCGTCTCAGCCAAAAAACTCCTTAAGCTGATAAGCAACTTCAGCGTAGTCTCAGGACACAAAAGCAATGTGCAAAAATCACAAGAATGCCTATTCACCAACAATAGACAAGCAGAGAGCCAAATCATGAGTGAACTCCCATTCACAATTGCCACAAAGAGAATAAAATACCTAGGAATAGAGCTAACAAGGGATGTGAAGGACCTCTTCAAGGAGAACTACAAACCACTGCTCAAGGAAATAAGAGAGGACACAAACATGGGAAAACATTTCATCCTCATAACTAGGAAGATGCAATATCATGAAAATGGCCATACTGGCCAAAGTAATTTATAGATTCAATACTATTCCCATCAAACTACCATTAACGTTCTTCACAGAATTATAAAAAACTACTTTAAATTTCACATGGGACCAAAAAAGAACCTGTATAGCCAGGACAATTCTAAGCAGAAAGAACAAAGCTGGAGGCATCAAGCTACCTGACTTCAAACTATGCCGCAAGACTACAGTAACAAAAACAGCATGGTACTGATACCAAAACAGGCATATAGACCAATGGAACAGGACAGAGACCTCAGAAATAACACCACACATCTGATCTTTGATAAACAAGTAATGGGGAAAGAATTCCCTATTTAATAAATGGTGCTGGGAAAACTGGCTAGCCATATGCAGAAAATTGAAACTGGACCTGTTCCTTATACCTTACACCTAACAAAAATTAACTCAAGATAGATTAGAGACGTAAATGTAAAAACCAAAGCCATAAAAACCCTAGAAGAAAACCTAGGCAATACCATTCAGGACATAGGCATGGGCAAAGATTTCTTGACGAAGATGCCAAAAGCAATTGCAACAAAAGTCAAAATTGACAAATGGGATCTAATTGAACTGAAGAACTTCTGCACAGCAAAAGAAACTAGCATCAGAGTGAACAGGCAACTTACAGAATGGGAGAAAATTTTTGCAATCTACCGCTCTGACAAAGGTCTAATATCCAGAATCAAACAAATTTACAAGAAAAAAACAAACAACCCCATCAAACAATGAGCAAAGGATATGAACAGACATTTCTCAAAAGAAGACATTTATACAGACAACAAACATATGAAGAAAAGCTCAGCATAACTGATCATTAGAGAAATGCAAATCAAAACCATGATGAGATACCATCTCATGCCAGTCAGAATGGTGGTTATGAAAAAGTCAAGAAACCATAGCTGCTGGTGAGGCTGTCAAGAAATAGGAATGTTTTTACACTTTTGGTGGGAATGTAAATTAGTTCAACCATTGTGGAAGACAGTGTGGCAATTCATCAAGGATCTAGAATCAGAAATACCATTTGACCCAGCAATCCCTTTACTGAGTATTTACCCAAAGAAATATAAATCGTTCTACTATAAAGACAGTTGCATATGTATGTTTATTGCAGCACTATTTACAATAGCAAAGACATGGAACCAACCCAAATGCCCATCAGTGACAGACTGGATAAAGAAAATGTGGTACATATACACCATGAAATACTATGCAGCCATAAAAAAGAATGAGATCATGTCTTTTGCAGGGACATGGATGAAGCTGAATGCCATCATCTTCAGCAAACTAACATAGAAACAGAAAACCAAACACTGCATGTTCTCACTCATAAGTGAGAGTTGAATAATAACACATGGACATAGGGAGGGGAACAACTCACACTGAGGCCAGTTGGGAGGTGGAGGGCGAGGGGAAGGAGAGCATTAGGACAAATAGCTAATGCATGTGGGGCTTAAAACCTAGAAGACAGGTTGATAGGCACGCAAACCACCATGGCACACGTATATCTATGTAACAAACATACATGTTCTACACTTGTATCCTGGAACTTAAAGTTAAAAAAAAAATGCAATATTTCAGCTCCAAACGAGAGATCAATCTTTTGAAACCGTGTTATAAACACAAGGTGGGAATGGCATGGAGTGAGAATAGAGATTTTGTTGGTGAGGGTTCCTAACATACTTTGAAAAAGGATGTGTGGAGGTCATACTTTCAGTTATTGGATTTGATTCTTTGGGCATGAAGCCTCAGTAAACATACCCTTCATGGGAACCAAGGAGGATGGCTTGCCCTTTTGAATGAGGCTTCTATGGACAAAACCCTGTTTCTCAGGGTAAGATGTGGTTTTCAACATCCTGAAAAAATACACCTACACCTGATTCATTGGAGCAGCTCTGGCCAGGATAGGATTTCAGCCTTGCTTGGACTGGCAGCCCAGATGTTCCCCCAGAATCCAGCATAATCCCATGGTGCTAAGGAGTCACTCACCATGCCCCACAATCCAAACAAAACCTTCTTTGTGAAATGCGAAGGGAGCATCAGATTGCGTTACCAGCCAGCTGCCAGTCCCTCTCAGCTTGGGACCCTTTTCTCCTCTCCCCAGGGCTCCATCAAAAGTTTTAGCAGAAATATTTGCCTTTAGGCATCTACTGTGTCAGAAGCCTGACATCTTGTTTTTATATATATTTTGTTACACTCAAGCATGGGTACTGTTTTAGGAGAGAAATAAAGAAATAAGATGAAAAGTCTATTAGTTAAGCTTTGGTTAACTTTCTGTATTATTGTTATTTTTTTTTCTTTTTGTCCTAGCCAATGCACAGCTCTTAAATGAGCTTATTATATTCTTTAAAGAGTGGTTTATCCAAGTTAGTGGATTATTCACAAGAAGACTAAGAATGCAAGTATGGTGGTGAATGACTTAGGTACACAGAAGAAAGAAGTTCTTCCTCCAGCAAAGACTTTGCTTCAGACCCTGGCTCAAGAAGTGTCAGAGGAAATATGTGACCTCTCTCCCTCTCTGATCTCTTCTATTCTTTTTGATGGTTGATTAAACCAGAGAGAACCTTTTTGGGAACTTGGCCATAGTAATATAAGCCACAAAATTACAGCCATAAAATAGCAGTACCAGTTCTTCTTTGTCTTATCCCTGTGTTTCTTGAATCTCTTAGGTCTCAGGAAATATATCATCTAGATATTGCTGTGTAACAAACCACATCAAAACTCAGTGGTTTAAAACAATAGCATTTATCATTCACAGATATATGGGTCAAGTAGATGGATCTTCTGATTACATCTCTGCTCACTTATACATTGGTTGCCAATTGTGGTAAACACCTCTTCTCATCTTGGCTGGACTGTTTCACATGGCTGGGATGACCTTGGATGGGACAACTTGGCTCTTTTCCTCTCGGTTGCTTATCCTCCAGCAATGTAGCCCAGGCTTCTTCACAAAGTATCTGAGGTTTTGAAGGAGTGTGAAAAAAGAGCACAAGGCTTCTTGAGGCTGCGGGCAGATTTAGCACAGTGTCACTTCCTGCACATCCTGTTGGTCAATGCAGAATGTAAGGCCAAGCCCAGAGTCTTCTATGAGGACATAACCAAGGTGCATGAACACAGGGGACATGGAAAATTGTGGCCATAATACGGGGTTGGATGTGACTCCTCTTTAGAAGACTCCTTCTGTATTTGACTGCCTGCCCTAGAGCTGAGTGGATAAGTTCAAATTGGAGTGAAAGAGAGGAAGCCCAGCATTACTAGTGCATGATGTATTTTGGTTCACATCTGGCCTATGTACACTGATTAATTGGTTAGAAGCCATTAACAGAGGTGAGTGATTAGGCTCTGCCTAACCTCCAATATTTAGAAAGAAAAATGAGCAAAAAACCATCAAAGGAAATCAATGGTTCTTCATGCTCACTGGTGCCGCTCTCACCTGGATGGTTGCCAAAGACCCCAACAAGCCTCCTGTCTCTAGTTCTTGCTTTCTTTGTTCTCATAGTTGACTCCCTTTCATTGAGACTTAATCCTTTCATAGCATTCATTCCATATTAAATTTTCCTATTTACTTATATACTCCCTCATCAGACCATAAGCTCCATGTAGGCAGGGACTGCACCTGTTGGTTACATTTTTTCCCCAACAATGAGGAGAATTTTTGTGATCCATATAGGATATAATCAATAACAATTTGGCAAATAAGTGAATTCAAGGATAAATGAGTGACTAATCACAGGTGCTCTTGATTTTGATTATTTCACATCCTTACAATGGGATTGGAAACTAGATGCATACAAGAAAGGTAGGATTTCTCACTTAAGGAATTACAATAATGTTCCTGCCTCACATGCCTCTAAAACAAAGCCCAAAGCCCAAACAAATCAAAGAGCTCAGCGGTCTCTTGAAATTACTGTGGTGATATTTTCTAAATACACAATCGGTACCCATGACCCAATAGACCTTAGTACAGTAACGGGGTCCTAGTATAGAATATTTGAGATCAAGAATGTCTCATAAAATTTTCATTTAAAATCCAACTCTACTTCCCTATGAGGCAGCATAACTCCAGGGATTAGAAGTGACTTGCTGCTCCTTCCACAGAATCAGGCAGGTGTTTTCAAAATTTTATCTAACCTCTCTTCCACCCTGTGTCTCTCTCTCTCAGCAGTGGTTCTCTAGGACTACTGGTTAAATCCTTACCATCCCTTCATTTTCATTCCTAGAGAAGATCAGCAGGGGTGTTTGAGATCATTCATAAAATGTTTCATAAAATCATTTTTTCTATGGTAGGTTCAGCAACCTAGAAGTCTTTTGAGTCGTAGTTAATCTACTCGGAAATTCTCCTGACTTACATGAATTTTACCGAAACTGTGTCGGGAAGACAGAAAGGCCTAGAGTGGGGCAGAAATCTGCCCAGATTTTAGGAGAAGCATTGATGACAGGTCAGCTTCCATTGTTTCTGGCACTTGAGTTTTGTATGCAGTTCCTCTGAGCCTGCAACGTGAGAGGAGATGCTAGAGCAGTGAATAAGAGTCAATAAGATTAACTAAGGGAAATATAAAATCTAAGGTTCCTAAGCCTCCATTCCAGAAATTCTGCTTTGATATGCCTGGAATAAGACCAGGAATTGGCATTTAGCCAGATACCCCAAGAATTTTGCTGCACTGACCCCATATTGAAAAATACTGATACAAAGATGTTAAGTTATTTTTTGGTCTTATAAAGTACATTTGATTGAAATAAGCAATTGGTGGGAAAAGTTAGTATCTTCCACAGGCCCTTGAATTATAGCTCTGATGTCATGAATTTCTAAATTTTCATTTATCTGGAAAATGAATGAAACAAAACAAAACTAAAAGTGTATTGAACTTGACATATTTGACATGTTCTCTGAAATTTTTATCCAACATAAGTTGTGATGGCTTTATTCAACACTTTCCTTAGTCTAGTAAATGTATTTGTAACATTTCCCAAAAATATAGCATGACTTCTCATACTCTTATGACCAGGGAATGGAAAGAGAGATAAATGGTTAGATAAATGATTGTTCTAAGGTCAGTGCTGTACCAGGAACATATGCTCACGTGGGCCAGTTGGTGGAAGGGTAGAGTTTGAATTGGACCTTAGTCCTTGGCTACTATTTGATGATAATATTTATCATGAAGCTGTCAGGAACACAGTCTCATAAACATGTCATTGGGAAGAAACCAAGTATGCTCAGCTGAGCCACTAGAAGTTTTTCCTTTTGCAAAAGGATCTGGTGGCTTTTCTGAAAAAGTCAATGATGAGAAAGTTTTAAACTTAAAATTGAATCCCAAGTCAAATAATTTCAAACAGAGAAAGGAGTCAAAGCCTGCCCAGAAAATGAAGGAATGCCCAGGTGAATGAAGTCTTCCTTTGACAGAGGACACACCTGAGATGTCCAGGGCCGGTGCCAAATTCATGGTTGGCTAATAAAGGTGGAGGATGTGTATAAGGCACCATGGCACTCCTCCTTATCCCCAACATGTAGATTTGTTACAAGTTTCTGGGGAAGTAAAAATGGAGCTATTAACTGAAAGTTCCCCAAGAGCAATAAACTGTAGTGTGGTTGTGGAAATCAAAGCTATTTTCAGATATCCTAGGTTTGTGTCCATGAATGAGCTGTGTGGCCTGAGCAAGTTTCTAAGCCTATATGCTTTTGTTTCATCACTCTCCAAGTGAACATAACAGGATTATGAGGATGAAGTGAGATCATTTATACTAGAGTGCTTAGCGCACTCCTTAGCATATAGTGAGCACTCAATAAATATTAGCTATGATATTGTAATATAATAAGAAATAGATTATTTGTTCTCTGACTATAGTCCCTGACATACTGCTCCTAAAACTCCTATAATTTCCTGAGCAATAGTAGTGCTAGGACAATATTTTGTTCTAATATTTTGTCTTTGATCCCAGTTCCTGACACAGAGTTCTTAAATACCTTGGTGTTTTCTGGGTATTAAGAATATTTTCTTTCTAATGAGGCTGCTATTCCTGGGCTCCTGGATGGGGGCTGTTCAACAGAAAGCCCAAGCCAGGATGAGAAGCTTGGGGCTTACAGCCTCCATTCCCATTCTCCAGAGGGAGGCGAGGGGCTAGAGATGGACTTAATAGTTGATCATGCCTGTGTGATGAAGCCTCCATAAAAATCCCTGAACTATGGTGTAGCTTCCCAGATACCTGGACACATGGAGGTGCTTAGAGGGTGGCACCCAGAGAGAGGATGGGGGAGCCATGTTCCTTCTCCTAGACCTCTCACTATGCATCCCTTCCATTTGGTTGCTCACCTGCATCCTTTCTAATAGCTTTTATAACAAGTGTGTAAACATAAGTCAAATGTCTCCCTGAGTTCTGTGAGTTGCTCTAGCAAATTAACCAAGCCTGAGAAGGGGGTCATGGGAACAAACCCCCAACTTATAGCTGATGGGTCAGAAATACAGGTGAAAACTTACTATGTGTGACTGGCATCTGAAGTGGGGATCAATCTTGTGGGACTGACTGAGCCCTCGCTTGTGGGATTTGGTGGTATCTCTGGGTATATAGTGTCAGAATTGAATTGGAAGACACCCACTTGGGGAGTCTATGCAGAATTGCTTGGTTGATGTGTTTTTTCCCCTGAAAAAAACTCCACACATCTGACATCAGAAGTGTTGTATTGAGTGGTGAGTGTGCATAGGAAAAAAACACTTTGGGTTTTTCTTATCTCTTTAGATTAACTCTTGTTATTATTAATATTATTAGCAGAAGCAGCAGTAGCTTTAATGGTGGTATGTATGTAGAGCATCCAGGGTCCTGAAACTCTAAGTCTCACTATCTTGCCAGAATCATATTCTGCCTTTGAGAAAGCAACCCCAAGCAGTCAGAGAAATGTTCTTTTGTTGATTTTTTTGAAAATGTTTCCACATTTAGAGAACCATGCCTGGCCTCTTCAGATTAGGGGGTCTGTTCTTCAGAAGTGCCTAGCTGACGTTTTACAACACAGCTATTATCTTTTAACAAGCAGCATTACACCCCACACTACCAGAAAATGTAGCCTTTAATTTCAAGCACCCTCTTCCAGCTTGGCATGAATTACATTGTGTCTGGATGGAATTCTTTGGAATTTGTAAAGGAAAGTGGATTTGTTTTCCTAGAGTAAAATGAAATGAAAGGTGTTTTTTAAAAAAATTATTTTAATGAGTATCATATTGGATATCATAAAGAGTAAGAACTGGAGAAGATTTTAAATGTGCCTAAAATCGAAACAAATTAAAAAGAAAAAAACAGGGATGTCCAACGCTGACAAAATTTTTGTAAGGTTTCTCTATTTATTCTTACGGTGACATTGCTTTACAAACCCATGCAAGCTTTTGTGGAAAGCAATATGACAACATGTAACAAAAGTCATAGAATTAGTTTTATTTTATTCAGTCATTTTTCTCAGTGGAATTTGTCCCAAGAAAATAATTCACCAGAACCAAAACTTGAATCCATAAGAACATACGGTTCATGGACAGAACCTAAAAATTTGATTACAAGAGAATGGCTGGAATGGTGGAATTTTCAGTAACTGGAAAAATATGTGTCAATTAAACACTGGTCACTCTGAAGACTCCAAATATATGAAAAATATGTAAACTCTGAAGTAAAATGAAAGAAAAAGGCAAAGAAATATAGAATACAAATTGTGTTTACAATTATTTAAAATGTATGTTCACATACATACAAACTCAATGGAAAACACAAATATTAAATCATCATTGTGCAGAAAAATATAATCATATATTTTTCTCTTTTATAAACTTCCTTTATTCGGCTGGGTGTGGTGTCTCATGCCTGTAATCCCAGCACTTTTGGAGGCGAAGATGGGTGGATCACGAGGTCAGGAGTTCAAGACCAGCCTGGCCAACATGGTGAAACCCCGTCTCTACTAAAAATACAAAATGTAGCTGGATGTGGTGGCGTGCATCTGTAATCCCAGCTACTCAAGAGGCTGAGGCAGGAGAACCGCTTGAACTTGGGAGGTGGAGGTTGCAGTGAGCTGAGATTATGCCTCTGCACTCCAGCCTGGGCGACAGAGCGAGATTCCATCTAAAAAAAAAAACAACAAAAAACAAAAAACTTCCTGTTTTCCTACCAAAATAAACTTTATTTTTTTGCCATCAAAAATTGCAATTAATTTGAGAAAACTAACAGCTGACAATTATTTGAATGATCAGTGCTGCTTATATTTATAAATGTATGTTCTCCAAGATTGTGTGAACAAGGCCTTCATAAAGGCCGAGACACAGGTTTGTGAAGACACCTTGTCGATTCCTGATTAATTATCTGTCTCTGTCTTTCTTTCCCCACTTCCCCCAAACCCACTGGGTAATTTAGTCTTATGTCACTTCTCTTTATGGCCAGCCTAGTTACACCTCCACTGAGGCTGTGCAAATTCTCAACTCAGCCAACAGCTAGAATGATTATTAAAAAGCCCCACTGGGGCAAATCTCAGTATAATGATGGTGAAATCACAGCCATGTTGGTATTTAGGGGGGAAGTCTTTTGTTTTTCACCTGAAAGATGTTTCTCCTCCTCCACTCCAATTTTCTGAGAGTAACAGTGGGCACTGGGTATGAACAATTTGGAACATGTAAGTAGATTCTGCTCTGACATCTGTAAGGCCTCAGGGAGCCTGCCTCCTGGGAACAGGATGGGGAGCCTTCCCATATGTAGATTTGTCTGCTTTATTTATTCATGTCTGCATCTGTGTCTGTGTTGTTGTGTTTTGTTTTGTTTGTTTTTTGCTTGGCTTAAAAGCTTCTTGTCCTTAGGGATCCAGGCCCCGCCCCAAATGACTTATGTTGTACTGGATCTTGGAGGTAGGAATCCAGAAGTCTCCATTCCATCCTTTGGTATAGTATGAATATCTGGGATGAAGCATTCCTCTCTGTCAAGCAGCAGGAGTCTCACTGTGTTTCTGCTCGTGCTTTGTGGTGGCCAAGAATGCTAATGACTCCATTCGAAGATAGAAAAGTGACATAATAAGGGGCTTTCTAATCATTATAGATTCCTCTAAATGTTAGAATCCACTTAACTTGCTATTATGTGTGTTTTTTTCTTTTTTTATAACTTACTGGTTAGACTGCAATGCAAATGACTATGGTTTGCAGGCTGCTGCCTGAAAGAAAAGGAAGAATAGTATGGAAACAACATGAGAAAACAATGCTCAGCAGAGTGGCTTCATGACCAGAGAAGACAGAACAAAGTTCAACATTCTAGGAGTGAAAAGGGTGTGGATGAGTCTGAGTTCCTAGCTATGTGAGTACGAGCAACTTAACCTCCAGAAACTCTGCTCCTTTTCCAAGTCTTTGCCCACTAGTGCTGATAGGGTTAATGCTTTCCTGCTCCAGTGGAAGTGGGAGAGAGGCAGCTGGTGGGTGCTGGGCTTGGCACAGGGCATCCGGCCTCACCGTACCCCTCCTCCTCTGGGGCTGCTGGATCATCGCATTGCTGAGCAGCTGTTGTGCTCTGGCTGCCAGAACAACTTTTGGAAACCTGGTACCGGACGTAGCGGGGTGCTGCTCCGGCCTGTGAAAGGTGAGCTCAGGAAGACTTGGGAATTGCACCTTCTATGGGTAATGCAAAAGCAGTATTTATCAAAGAGCCTCAGTTCCAGGCACCCCAGGCTCTCTTGTCACAGTGCAGCACTTGGCTGCTGGCTCCCCGCAGTGTCTTCACTCCTGTACTCAAAGTGGAGGATTGATACAGTGATCAGACAAGTTCCCCAAATGGAGAAGAGAATGAGGCACTTTCTAGGCTCCTGCTAATGCTGACTGGCATACAACCAACTCAGAATAGAATCGGTTTACAGAAGTAGGAAACACGCGGCAAAAAACCTGCTAGGCTGGTCCTAGCCCAGCAGAGGGGTTTGAGAGTGACCAGTAGGATTCTCTCTAGCTTTTCTTTCTGGGGAATGACCTGGCTCAGACCCACCACAGTTCTGTGTCTGGCCAGCAGAGTGGATATGAGAATGAGCTCAGAGCCAAGCCACTTAATTTGAATTTTGGCTCTGCCATTTACTAGCTGTGTGACCCTAGGCAAATTACTTAACCTCTTTGGCTTTCAGTTTCTTCCTCCATTGAGTAGGAGTAATAATCTCATAATCTCAAAGGATGAGCAAATGAGTTAATATGTGTGAAGTGCCTAGACTGGAGCAGTATAAATACTTTTAAAAATTACGTAAGAATCACCTCATTTATTCAGGCAGTAAAGATAAGTCCCTGTATGGAGCAAAGAGGAAGTTAAGCCTGTAACTGTTGGGCTGATGGCACATTCTGAGCTGGAAAAAGGAGGCCAGCATGGAGGGAAAATAGCTTCAGTGGTGAATGGAGTAGCTGGAACAGAGTCAGTGAGAGTCAATTGTGCACACATCTTCCCAACTCCATGTTCAGGGACATCATCTTGATAACTTGAAATTGAACATGGTGGAAGTATTTACACTACAGAAACTGGCAAGTGGCAGACACTACGCCATCATACCAGCACCTTTATAGCACATATTTCTGAAGGCCTAGAAGAGAGTGGATTTTCTGTCTCCCAGCAAAGTTCACCTCTGTCTGGCTCAAATCTACTTCAGCATCTCTGGGCTAAGAAAAGAAATTCTAAACTTATCCTGTAATACAAGGTAACATTTCTTGAGCACCTACAAGAGACCAGACATTGTGTGATTTTTTTTTTTTTTTTTTTTTTTTTTAAAAAACAGAGTCTTACTCTGTCGCATCCAGGCTGGAGTGTTGTGGTACGATCTCAGCTCACTGCAGCTTCTGCCTCCCAGGTTCAAGCAATTCTTGTGCCTCAGCCTTTCGAGTAGCTGAGATTACAGGCAGGTGCCACCACACCCAGTTAATTTTTGTATTTTTATCAGAGACAGGGTCTCGCCATGTTGGTCAGCCTGGTCTCAAACTCCTGGCCTTAAGTGATCCACCCATCTCAATCTCCCAAAGTTCTGGGATTACAGACATGAGCCACTGTGTCCAGCCCATTGTGTAGATAATTTGCATGCATCAGATCATTTAATAATCATAGCAACCTTAGTAGTATTTCTATATACAGGTGAAGACAATGAGGCCCAGACTGGGTGAATAACTTAGGGAAGGGAGTGGCTGAGTTGTGATTTGAATCTACCTAGTAAGCATCAGCAGATTGGCAAAAGTAAATTCATTACCCGCTTGAAATTTCATTATATCATGGCATCCAGGAATTCCATATTGAACACACTGCTCTGTGGATTGTAATGGAATTAAAATGACCTTCTAAGGAAATATGTGGTGCTTCTAAGGTCTGTTTTAACAGGGCTAGAAGTTGTTCTTAACATGAATCAATCATTCCACATAAATATGTTGGATATTTTCTATGTGCAGGATGCTGTCCCAGGAACAGAGGTTACTAAAGAGAAGTGTGTGACTTGGTTCCCTGTCTTAAGGAACCTGCAGACTTTTCAGTGAGGAGTGGGTTGAAGGGTTGTTCCTATCCCAAGGCAGGTCTTCTGGGCAATTTTTAAGTGGTTGAGTTCCCTGGGAATCACGGTGAGTAAGGAAACTTGCCAAGTCTCAGATCCTTGTCTGTACAGCAGGATCACAGTTGTACGATTTCCTCAGAGCTTCATTGTGGGGACTGAATGAGAAGGTACATTTACAACCTTAGTTCAGTGCAAGGCAAATAGGAAAACCTTATACCTCATCAATATTAACTGATATTCATTATTATTTTTTGAATTGTGAAAACAATTCAATACTACAAAATGTCTATTGAGACTTCTCATGTCAGAGCAAAGACAGAAAGTACGAGACCATATTGAAAGGAAAAGGACTTGAAACAGCCTCTCATTGTTCCGGAACATTTAGAACCAGAGGGGACATAGCATAAAGCTTAGGAAGAAAATCAGCTTGAATTCTGGCTCTTACACTTGTATGGCCTTACAGATTAGGGTTTTGACTCTTCTCAGAGCAGTCCTTCTAAGAGGTTAAGTCAGATGAAGTTATGCATGTGATAAAAACTCTCTCATAGGTCTCAATTTCATTCAACTAAAATGTCCTGGCCAGGCGCAATGGCCAGGCTCATGCCTGTAATCCCTGCACTTTGGGAGGCTAAGGTGGGCGGATCATGAGGTCAAGAGATCGAGACCATGCTGGCCAACATGGTGAAACCTTGTCTCTACTAAAAATACAAAAATTAGCTAGACGTGGTGGCACGTGCCTGTAGTCCCAGCTACTTAGGAAGTTGAGGCAGGAGAATTGCTTGCATCCAGGAGGCGGAGGTTGCAATAAGCCAAGATTGCACCACTGCACTCCAGCCTGGCAATAGAGTGAGACTCCGTCTCAAAAACAAACAAACAAAAAGAGTTCTGGCCAGACACAGTGGCTCATGCCTGTAATCCTAGCACTTTGGTAGGCTGAGGCCGGCAGATCACCTGAGGTCAGGAGTTTGAGACCAGCCTGGCCAACATGGTAAAACCCTGTCTCTACTAAAAATACAAAAATTAGCCAGGAGTGGTGGCATGTGCCTATAATCCTAACTACTCAGGAGGCTGAGGCACAAGAATCGCTCGAACCCAGGAGGTGAAGGTTACAGTGTACTGAGATCATGCCAGTGTACTCCAGCCTGGGCAACAGAGTGAGACTCTGTAATAAATAAATAATAAATAAATAAATAAAAGTAAAAGTCCTTAAGATGGCCTTCAAGGTCCTGTGACCTGGTCCTATTACTTCTCTGGCCTCTTTCCCTCTCTTTCCATCAGCCTTTCTGCTCCACCTACACTGGCCTCTGTGCTGTTGATACTGTCTTGGGGCCTTTGCCTTAGTGCTATTTTCCCTGCCTGGAATCTTCTTCTCCCAGATACCCCCATGGTTTTTTCCTTCATCTCCTTGAAGCCTCTGCTGAAATACAACTATCTCAATGAAGCACACCCTGATCTCTCTATTTAAAATCACAATGCATCACTCCTGTCCACCCTGTGCCTGCAGGTAGCCTCCACCCAGATCTCTTATTTCACTCCCATGGCACTGTTTGCTATCTAATATCCTATCTCACTTACTAATTTGCCATGGTTATTATTTGTTTCCTGTTTTCCCCATTGGAACATACTCTCCATGAAGGCAAAGTGATCTTTGTCTATTTTGTTTGCTGATATATTCAAACTCCTAGAAAAGTGACTGAAATATAGCAGACACTCAGTAAATACTTGGGGAATGAACAAATGAATTACTTAACCTCTGCAAACCCCAATTTCCTCTTCTTTAAAACAGGAATAATAATCATACTTACTTTATAGGCTTATCATGAGAATTAACTTAGATAATATTAATACATATAAAGTATAAGCACAGTGCTTGTTACCTGGTAACAATTCAAGTAATTATCATTGTCATCATTATTATTTCCTAACAGTTTTAATCTCAGACAGACACATTAACTTAGGTATAATCTCCATTTATAAAGAGGCTCATCTGTTAGGGAAGGATTGTTTTAATTAAACCAAAAAGGAAACTAGTCAATATTGATTTTTGACATGATCGATTACATGACCCTCAAAGACAGGAAGCATATTTTTAGCCAGGACACAGAGCTACCTGATTGAGAATCAGAGCAAGAAGCTACCACTTCCACCTGCTGAATGCCACAGGATGTCTTTGGCCTCTCTTGTACCCTGGGAAAATGCTCATCCTTTCACTCTTCTGAGCAGGCTCATAGCTTCTTCTTCCCTGGGAATTTTAAGTATACACAGCTCTGTCTGACCTGGTTGTCAACTCTTAGCACTCTTTACCAAACTGTACACTATACTCCATCAGTATTTGCTCACTTCATGAGTCTGCTCTGAATTTCCAGGAGACAGCACGTGGTTGACCTCAATAAGCCAGTTGCTCATCACTGTCCCGTGTGGGCAGGACTGCTTGCATATAGGCTGCCCCTTCCATTGGACTCTCGGGGCTCAGCAACAGGATATGGGACACCTGGAAGGCAGGAGGTCAGTCACTGTCACAGCCACCAAGACAGCAGTGTGGATAGTACTCTAGCCCAGAGCAGCGGTGTGACCTCAGGTAGTTCACTTAACTATCTGTGCTTCAATATCTTCATTTTAAAAATGAGATAATGAAAATAATAATGATTATAATCTCACACAATTGTTGCTTTAATTAAGCAAGCTGATTTTTAATGTGATCTAGATTATAGATCAATGTATAATATGTATGTGATTTCTTAAAACCCCATCTAGGAAGCTAATTAATACATCGAAAAGCAGCCCAAAACATATAATAGGCAGTCAGCATACATCAGTATATGTAAGGTGCATAGCTCCTAATTCTCTGTGCTCTCTTGATTTCATTTCTAATGAGTTTGCACCTGAGTATGTTCCTGGATAATCCAGGAAGCAAGGCACCTGTTTTCTGCTATTCTGAGAGATTACTGTATCTCCCAGTACTCTCCACTCTTACGAGAAAGATCAGGTCTTAGAGTTGAACTGTGTGCATTTATTGGGAACTGCACAGTGGAATCCTCCACCATCAATATCCCTCACAGATTGTATAGTTCTTTTCCTTCTCCTCAATCAGCTCATATCCATTGTCTTTGAATCACTGCCCTGTATCCCGGACCTGTGCCTCTTTTCCTGGCCTAAACTTAATCTCTGCCCTTGAAGGCCATCAATTGCTCCGTGGTGCCAGTTCGACCAGCTGTTCCTGGAATGATGGTTTCCCCAGGCTCCTGAATATCACTCTCCAAAAATCTAACCCTGGAAGGAATCAGAGGTCAGACACCATCCATCTATCTATCCATCCATCCCTGCTTGCGTTTCAGCAGATGGTAGTCAGCCCCTGAGTGTCTTCCTGTTGGCAGAGTTGCCTCTGTGACATATGCACCAGCTCATGTAGTATGTTTCACAGCAGCCTTCATATTCAACAAGTAGGTGTGGCATCCTCCATTGCTCCGCCAACAGAGGTCAAGTCTGGCTACTCCAGTGACTGGGAAGGGATTCAGACCCCTGCTGCTGAGCTCCAGGCTGCAATTAATCAGAGCCAGTGGCCGATTCAGGGTCTGACCATCCAACTAGGCAGTTAAGCAAAGGGAGCAATTAGGAGCCAGGATCCGGGTACTTGGCTGGGTCTGGAGGTGTGAAGGTCAGGGCCTGGGGGACACTCACGCTAGAAATGGAATTCAAGGTCAGGAGTATAAGAGAATAAAGTTTGCATGTCAATCAAAGTGAAGAGCATGGGGAGAGCAGAGTGAACAAGGGCAATGGTGACAGGTGTTTGGTTCATGAACTGAGTAAATGCAGAACAAGAAAGGCAGAGCCACAACTGAAAAGAGGGACTGGTGTCCCATTGCCTATTGGTACTCCACCTTTCCTAGGAGTTCTCATCTTAGTTTTTGTGCCTCCTGATCTTCAACTCTTGGGCAGCCCCAGCCCTCTGGTTTTCCCTTAGCCCTTCCACCATGGAGGTACATGGCAGAAGTATGAGCTAATAATGATGAGCACAAACCTAGAGTTCAGACAGCCTGAGTGCAAATCCTGCCTCTGCCCTGTACTAGCTGATTAACTTTGGAGAAGTTGCTGAATCTATTTTGCCTCAGTTTCCTCATCTGTTCAATGGGGATGACCATAGTGTTAAATTGTATGGTTGTTGAAGGAGATTGAATTTTAGTCAATGTATTGCAAAGCACTTAGAACAGAGCCTGGCACATAGAATGCATCATCTATGTGTTTGCTTATTATTATTATATAATAAGTGGCTTGGACCTCAGAGAAAAGGGTCAGGCATAGGCCATCAGAGCTTGGATGTTTTCCAAATGTTTTAGAAGCCAAATTGTGCCAAGATTTTTTTAAAAAGGTTTGAATTTGGGATATTATTATTGTACATAAAGAAGGGGAAAAAAGTTCATCTTTCCAAGATTTTGCCTGATTGCCCCAGAAAGAAAACATTTTCATTGTGTGGTCATGATTGGGAACACATGTGGACCACACCCCACTTAGCTCAGCCCCTTCCCGTCCTTAGTCTCTCTCTCTCTCTCTCCCTCTCTCTGTTCCTAATTAGTAAGAAACCAAGTAGAATTTGGTGTTTCTTTCCCAGTCATGGTAGGGGAGCCTGTGGTGGATTAATTACCTCAAGTAGTCCTGGCTTCCCTAAGGAACAATCAGTGATGGCGCTTCGGGTCCAGTGGCTTAGGGAGGCATGACAAATTTAAATCTCCACCCGAAGGGAACAGAAATTAATTTTAATAAGAGGCAGTGTGGTCTGAAGTTTAGTGGAGGAGGATAAGTAATCAAAAGTTACGTTTTCTGTCTTAGCTGAACCACTAATGTTTTGTAAGACTTGGCTCTGTTGTAGAATTTAGCTTGTGGGGGAAATAAATCTACCTTTCAGCTAAGGAGTGCTGAGCTGATGGTGAACAAGGACAACAGATAATGTTTAATGAGTTTGTATGTTATACCAGGCATGGTACTTACTGTTTAATAAGTAATTTAAATATATTTAAATTAAATATACTTATTTAACATGTTTCACATACATAGTGAATAAATTCAACATATATAAAATTCTCATATGTAAATTCAATGTATATAAAGTTCTCACTGGCAGGGCTGTGATGAGCCCCATCTTATAGATGAGAAAACAGGATCAGAAAAACTGTATGTGATTTGCCCAAGGATCTATATTTGGAAAGTGACAGCAAACATATCCTATTCAATTCTGACTTACCTTGAGTCCAAGATCTTAAGGGCTCCATTATATTGCATATTAATGGAGGAAGGTATTTACATTTTATAAGTATTTAAGAAAATAAAATCAAGGATCACATTTGAAGGGTTAACGAAATTGTTCAGTTGGCTGAACAATTCCTTCCTCAAATACCCCAATTGCTCTGTGTTACTCTAGTAACTTACTTTGGATGCAATTGTATGTTTGGCTTTTAGCTTTGAAGAAGTGAAACTAATCTTTAGAAAGTTTCCAGAAATCCGCTAGCTGCTCCCATCCATATGGACATAATATTTCTCCTGGAGGAGGGCTAGGGGGCCTGTACCTAGAGCAGATTCTAAGCAGGAGGCTGTCCGAATCAGGCATGCAGTTTTATGGAGGGCAGTAGTGGGCAGTTCCATGGGAATGTATCAATGCCCTGTTTAGAATTGAGGAAGAGCCTAAGGCCCCCTGGCAAAGCAGAGTCGGAGAGAGGAGTCAGGCTGGCCTTCAAGAGAACAGAATTGGATATGGGTGGGTTTGGGCATTCTCTACAAATGAATGATTCCCTTTGGTCCGAGTGGTTTTTGATGGTTTGGCCTCACATGCAAGTTCACTGCATGGCCCTGCCATGGGCTTCACTCAATACAGGATTAGGGAGTGCATTTCTGTGGTGTTACCTCTGGCCTTAGATCTGCAGTAAATGGCCAGTGGCCAGATTCACAGTCTCTCTGACCCCCTTCTTTAAGGATGGCTCCCAGTCTCCCCTTCCTCTAAACCCTTGCAATAGGAATATTATATATAGGGTCTCCATTTTCCTCAACCTGCCCACTCATGCACTCAGGAGAACTCAAACAGAACTTTATTAAGTGATAAGGAATTCCCTGGGGACACTGAGAGAAACGAGGTAATTTCTTTACTGGTAGATATTGTATGCCCCCATTAAACAGCAGCAAGAACCCCGGAGAAGAAAGTCAACTTAACAGTCTAAAACACAGCTCCAAATGAGGGAGAAGGCAGGCTTGTTTCAATCATCTGCCCCTTGTTCTGTAATAAAAATGTATCTTTTTTTTCCTGAGAACAATTTAGTGTGGCCAATAAAAGCCCAGCTAATTTCTAAATCAGCATGGAGCCAAGTCAGCCACCCAGGAGCTCTCTCCTAGGGCAATATTTCTGAGGCGCGCACAATCTATACTAAAGCGATCAACTTCCCTTCGTCCTGTCAAGGGGATGCGTTAGTGAAGCCCAAAATATGACAAGAGGAAATTTATGTGCAACTTTTACACATAATATCTCATTATGACTCTTCCCAATCTTTCAATTTTAAAAATAAACGGCCTTTGTAATGATTTTACCAGGAGAACATCTAAAGTCAGATTAAAAAGAAAGAGGAAAGTGGTTCAGCTGCCATCATTTCTTTCTTGTTTCTGTCTTACTTGATGGAAATTCACCTTTGTTTCTTCCTTTCTTTTCTCACTCATTTCTTTTCATCTTTCTCCCTTTTCTTCTCTCTCTCTTTCTCCTTCCTTCTTTCCTTCCTTCCTTTCTTCCTTCCTTCCTTCCTTTTTTTCCTTCTGCCCTCCCTTCTTCCCTCCCTCCCTCCCTTCCTCACTCCCTTCTTCCCTCCCTCCTTCCTTCCTTTTCTTGTGTGTCCACTCATTTAAGAATAACTAGAAATTTTAGTGTCTGGCATTTCACTTAAGAGAACGAGATCTCTCATAGAAGCAAATATGTCTCTGACTACTTGGTACATGATCAGACTTCTCCCTTAGAATTCAGTGTCCTTTGCCCGAGATTCTGGTGTCAGTTTCTACTAGAATTCCAAACTCTCCTGTCACAGTTTTCTCCTGTTGCTTCTTCCGTCCTCATCTCTTACAACACAGTCACAGACAGAGATACAGGAGGAGATTCCCTGCATCTCCTAGGGTCACACACTCCGTGGTTGGTGCTCTGCTTATGCTAGGCTCAGAACCCCTCACTGGACGCCCCTTGCTTTGTAGGGGAGCCAGCAGGGCAGGAGGAAATAATTGCTAGTCACTAGGGGGTGAGAGGACAGTTCTATGTAAAGACCCAGCATTTCTTCCTTTGGTATTGGCCTGAAACTTTATGACTTGTCCAGTTTTTATTTCCTGGAAATATCCAGCTGATAGGCTGTCATCTGCTTGTACATTTGTATCTCTCCCTTCCGCCTGGGAACCCACCTCCTGGAACTATATCCTGGGACAAAGCTGCCCCAGGAGAGTCCAACCTCTCCCAATAGCAAGGCTCTGGGGCTGATTGTTTCTATTTCTTAATTTTTTTGTTCAGGCATTATCTACAGAAAGTTGACTCCACAGGATTAAAATTCACAGGTGAATTAAATAGAGACACTGCCCTTGAAGAACTCACAGTCTGTTTGGGGAGATACATCCATAAGCAAATTAACAACATTACACCATGAAAAGTGTCAGAATGGAAGGTGGAGTGTGGAGGCAAGTGCAACTGGCTGTGCTTGAAAGTGTCAGGCCAGCCTTGATTCAGAAATGATTTGCCTGGAAGTCAAACTCTAGGTATAAGGCTTTCAAAGGGACATCTGTGGAAGAAGTACTAATGGACTTTTCTAAAGTACTAATGGACCATTCTAAAGTACTAATGGACCTTTCTGAGCATTGTATCTCCTTAGCATTTATGGCTCTAAATTCTCAATCTGAGCTGGACTTTTGTGAGATGGGATCCTCTTTTAAGCTGGCAAAGCATGGTTTTCTGTGTGTATGAGAAAAAGGATTAATTTAAGGGCAGCCCTGGCATTAGAGCCTGTCAAATCAGAGACACACATGGAGGCGGAGATGCTGGTGGTTTGACCCTTGACTTAGAGTCAAAAATACTTAGTTGAAGCCAGGAGAAAATCAGGATTATCAATGGACTGGACAATAAATGTTGTCTGGCCCCTGATGGCGACCCTAAAGCCCTATAAAGCATGGCCTGTCCATCCCCCCACCACCCTGCAACATTCATCATCCTCCTTGCTGTCATAAACATGTGAGCCACAATTATTTATTGAGTATATATCAATCACCACACAACATCAACAACGTGGCACTTGCATGAGTGACCTCGTGTAACCTCCATGCCTCGTGGGAGGGGGACATCCTCACCTCTCTGATGTAGATGTGGAAATTGAGGTTTGCTGCTCAGCAACTTGGCCAAGACCCCATTTTCAAACGTGTTAGGATCAGGATTCAGCTGTGGGGCTCCGAAAGGCCAGACAGTGCTTCTCAGGCCTGTTTGGCTCCTGCATCCAAGATGGTTATTTCTAGCCCCATTATTTGTTACCCATGTCCTCTCCTTGCTTCTATTCTCCACCTGAGTTCTGTGTCCCCGCAGATCCTTTAAAAACATCCCTGTACAGTGTTCTTCCTTTTTTTATGAAATCTCTTAAAGAACACTTCTCAGGTAACTACCACATTGTAGGCTTTGGGTTAGGTGTTTTCCCTTTGCCTCAGTCCTCAAACGAATCCACCCTATACAAAAACAGTAGAGACTGCAGTTCACTGAGTTCAACTAACATGCAGAACATCACACATGTGAATGATGAGTCTGAGACTTGAGACCACTTGTGCCTTTCTCCCTCAGACAAGATTCACTGCCTTCCTGTCTGGGATTCCCTAGCAGCTTTGCTCAGATTCGACATTCACCATAGTGATTGGCATTCATAGACTCTCCAAATTTTTTTTTTTTTTTTTTTTTTTTTTTTATGAAGTCTTGCTCTGTCACCCAGGCTGGAGTGCAATGGTACAATCTTGACTCACTGCAAGCTCCACCTCCCGGGTTCACATCATTCTCCTGCCTCAGCCTCTTGAGTAGCTGGGACTACAGGTGCCCACCACCAAGCCTGGCTTATTTTTGTATTTTTAGTAGAGATGGGGTTTCACCGTGTTAGCCAGGATGGTCTCGATCTCCTGACCTCGTGATCTGCCCCTCCTTGGCCTCCCAAAGTGCTGGGATTACAGGCGTGAGCCACCACGCCCAGCCAATATTTTTGGACAACGAGTGGATAAATGAATGAATGAATGAGTTTATATTAGGAAGGAATTATAGCTTAGTAAAAAAGCATATGGATTCTGAAACTGGACTTTTGGGGCTCAAATCCATGCTCTGCCACTTACTAGTCATGGGATTGTAGAAAGATGGGCCCTCCCTATCTGTCTAGCTCTGGCTGGGGCAGAGCTACATGTCTATCCACAACTAAGCACTGGCAAAGGCATAAAACTGGCCAAAGTTGCCTCTCTCTTTTGAGTATCTTCCATATTTTCTGTCACAGAGATTAATAGCATGGCTTTTTCTCTTTTCATTCAAAGGGAATATGCTAGCCTGCTTTTTTTTTTTCCTAGAATGGGAAAATGAGAATAATGTGGAAAGAGATGGAAAGAAAGAAATCAGATAGGATAAAATTAACATTTGCTAAGCCCTCACTAAGTTTTGGCCCTCAGGTTTGTACATTGATGCCCATTCTTTAATTTAAACCTCCCAGCCACCCTTCAAATAGAGAAGTAATATGGATGCAGAAACAGAATCAGAGAGAATGAATTTAATCTGTCCAAGATCACACAGCTAGTGAGTCTCTGGCCAAGACGAATGTGCTTCCAATTGCAAATCTAGTGCTTTCCTCATAACAGAATTAGAAATGTGTGTTCTCTTTATGAAATTCAGCATGAGGGCTTGGGGTCAGAATTGGAAGTCTGGATGAGACTTGGGAGACAATAAACTTTGACTGCAGGGTAGGTCCTCTGTGACAAAAGGCAGACAGATTTCAGGACACGTCATCTGGAAGTGATCTGGCAAACTTTTGTTTCCCCATATCTGTATCCCACCAAACTGAAAGGTAAAGTCAAGAGTCTTGATCCTTAAAAAACCCTTTAATGTGAAAAACCCCAGAAAGAAGGAGTTAACCGTTGCTTTTCTTTTTTTCCCCCAAAATATAAACAGTTAGGGTGTTTTTTATTCTTTTCTTTTTAAGTGATAAATTTGAGTCTAAAACACAAAGTGGAGAACATTATGTAGAAAGTGCTTATTTTCTTGTGATGTTTGATAGGAATTAGGATGGCAAAACCCAAATTCTGTTTCCCCTTTCATGCAGCCTGTCATTTTTGTCAAACAAGAAGCTGATTAAGTTTCAATCAAAAGAACAAAAGACTCCAAAAAGATTCTTCTTGGAAAAGCAGTGGCTTTAGCAATTACCCCATGGAAAATACACTTACTGTTGAGCCTGTGACTTAACTCGAATGGCACTGGGCCCTTTCTGTTTAAACAGTGAGTGTTAGCAACATGCTAACCATCCTAATTTAATCCAACCCTTGACAAACAAGAGAACCTTGTTAACTATTGACACCAAAACTGAGTATTCACTATGTATGTTGGGGAGATTCCCTTTTAGTAAATATATTTCAGGCCAGTCATTGTGAGTGGTCAGAGGAGGAGAGTCTATCAGGAGCAAACAGTATGGGTGGAAGGGAGGAAACTTGTGGCTTATTGTAAAAGTGGCCATGTATTATTTTCTTCTCTCTATTCATGACCTTTGGTAGTGCCATCCCACACTGTCTCTGGACTGCCTGTGTGACTTGCTTTGGTCAATGAGACTGATGCTGATGCTCAGAAAATGAATGGACATTGAGCTGGTCCTCTCTGGCCACTCTTGAGAACTTTGTGACCAGAACCATGTAAATGAGGCCAAGCCAGCCTATTGGGTGATGAAAGATACATAGTTAAATCATTCCAGTAGCCACGGCTGACTTTGTGCCAATCATTAGATGTGTGAGTAAAGCCACGCTAGACCACCCAGCCTCAGCCAAGCCATGCTCAATCAGAACCTTCCAGTCAAGGAATCATGAATCTCAGAAAAATCATGAGAAGTATATAAACGTTTATAGTTACAGAGGTTTGGGGGTGGTCTCTTACCCAGCAAAAGCTAACCTATCCACTAATCTTTTCTTTGTTCTCTAGATTCTAGCTTCAGTCTGTGGACTAGGACAGGGAGAGGTTTTAACCAGAATTCAGAATGCCCTCTTTTTGAGATCTACCATCAGAAGTTTTCAGGCAGAGAACCCGTATTTAGCAATTTTCAAAAAGTGGACCCTCTTCTTTACATGGCTTGTCTTCCTGCAGCCCACATGCGGCTTTGACCCAAGATTAAATTCTCCGTCACTAGCTATTGAAGCCTTCTCCTTTCAGAACTGGGGTATTTTGCTTCCATCTTACCATTTTAGTATAACCCAGCCAGTTTTCAGTTTATAAAGCTCAGTCCTGGTGCTGCCAGGTATGAGGGATTCTGTCAAGAAGAGTGGACAGATGAGACGTCAGGGTACACAAGACTCTTCTGTTTTGAATTTTTGCATAATTATTGCCGTCATCACCCTTGCTCCCCAATATTTCTCTTTTTTCTCACCTCTAGAATTCTCCTATATTATAGTGAACTACATAGAAGGGCTGAAGATTCACGTATTGAAACTTCTTTTCTGTCAGCACCTTAGGCATGCTTCCTGGGTACAACAGTCCACTGTCTGCACTTCCCCATCCCCAGGAAATCTGAGTTCTGTTTTGCTTTGAGGAGATAGCTTTTACTGGTACAAACTGGCATGAACAACCAGTCAAATCTGGGAGATCTCATTCTGCCTTCATTTCATGAGGCCTAGATATCATCAAAATTAAATGTGTTCTCCTGAAATTAAACCAGATTTTATTCCAAAGTCATACCCTGGCCTTTGAAAGTCCCCCAAAACTGTGCACTCAAACAGGTTAGGAAAACCTATCAAACCCACACAGTTCTGAAAGTTCTCTGAGTATCGGAAAACTCTTGAATTTTCTGCGAAATGAGGGAGACAGGCTGTGAATCCCAGAGCAGATCAGCCCATTTTCATATGGATACTGTGAGAAGCCGTCACTTACGTTGTCCTGCTAGTGGCCAGTCCTGTTCATCTCTGGCCTCATCGCAGACTGCCTCCTTGAACTCAGTCAGGAAAGCACATCAGCTCTCAGCTCCCCTTCATTCCTGGCTTTACTCCTTTTTTTTATTAAAGGAAAGTCAAATAAATGTAATCTGAGGTTTCTCAGGGGATGTTTCATTTCTTGTTGTAAAGCACAGAATGTACCAGTAACAATGTGGGAAGAACACCATTATAATAAATGAATGATGCCTGCTTATTAGTCTAATGGAGAAGAAAAATAATGGTGTTCTGGAGGCATCTAAGATCCCTAGCCTTCATTTCTAGGGCAGAAGGAGAAAACTCCAGCTATGTATCCAAAGAATTCCAGTTTTGTTATGGGTATGACATCATGTTGCTGGTTGTCCGTACCGTGGCTATTTTTGAGATGCCTGGAGAAAGAGGGCATCCGGTGTCTGGCCCCAGACAACATCTAAGACAGAAGCTTCTATAGGACCAATTTTCGAGGGCTCACTTCTGCTACAGTTCTATTAATTCTTTTATTAGATCATTTCTCAAAAGCATTGTAGCTTGAGTCTTGAAACTAGAATGGTTTTAGGTGACAAAACCACCAAGGTCAAGGCTGCGAGTGAAAATCGCTCTGTATCTTGGGGAGGAAGTTCTTTTAGCATCCACTTCTCTTTAGTTTTTGCTTTAGGTGAGCCTGTCCTCAATTTAGTGTACAGAACTTGAATATTTCCTCCTGAAACCCAGCACGGAATATTCTCAAGAGTAGAATATGCTAGAACTCCTTCAGACCAGCTGGTGCTCCTCCTCACCCAACTGCATGTGTGCATGCATACACACATGGACATACACATAGGTTCATGCACACAGCTTCATCACACATGTACATACACTTGTGCATGCATACACACAGTCCATACACACGTACACACATGTGCATGCACACGTGTCCGTACTCACATGCACACACACAAGTGCATGCATGCAGGTTCATACACACATGTGCATACACATGTACATACACACACATGTCCATACACACATGCACACACATGCATGCACACAGGTTCATACACACATGTGCATACACACATGAATGCATGCACACAGCTACATACACACATGTACACACATGTGCATGCACATGGACCTAAAACTGATATTAGTTTATTCAGCAGACATTTATACCATTTCCCAAGTGCCAGTCACTCCTTTAAGTTCTTCTATTGACTCATCTAGTAATTACAATAACCCTATGGGGTAGGTACTCTTGTTAGGCCATTTCACAGATGAGAAAACTGAGGCCCAGTAAGTTTAGGTAATTTGCCCGCTGTTATGCACATAGCAAAGGGGAGAGCCAAGGTTTGAGTCCAGGTAGTCTGGCTGCAGAATTTGTTCTTTTCTGTTTTTTTTCTTTTTATTGGGGCAGGATCTTCCTCTCTCACCTGGGCTGGAGTGCAGTGGTGCATTCACAGCTCACTGTAACCTCAAATTCTTGGGCTTAAGTGACTCTCCCACCTCAGCTTCTCAAGTAGTTAGGACTACAGACACTCACCACCACACCTGTCTAATTTTTTATTTTATTTTTTTGTAGAAGCTGGATTTCACAAAGCTGTCTGGGCTGGTCTCAAAGTCCTGGCCTCAAGCGATCCTCCCATTTTGGCCTCCCAAGTAGCTAGGACTACAGGCATGGGCCACTGCTCCTGGCCCAGAATCTATTCTTTTAAATACTACATGTTACTGCCATCTTTGAATTAGAATGGCCAATTCTGCTCTTCCATTTTATTCTCTCCGTTATTTCTTACAACAAAGACCTCACCCTAATATGTGTGCAGGAGAAAGCGGCTGCACTGCGCTGTCTAATTTAAGTGCTCAGATGCCGTAAGTCTATACTGTCTTCCTTGGGGTCTTTGTAAATGTTGGTTGCACATAAGACTGTGCCTCCTCACAGAAGGGAATGTAGGGGATGACACATCATGCCCTTTTTTATTTTCTACACCTTATGATTGGTTATAGCTTAAGATTCATTGGGATACACTTTACCAGTGGGAAGAATCCCTGTGGAAAGGTCCATGCCAGGCTCAACACTGCCTTTCTCCATCCTTCCACCTTTCTTTGCCTCACTGCCTCATAGACTGTTACTGGACGACTGATTATCTCACCCTCACCCCCAGCTAGCACACAGGAGGCTCACCTGTCTTCATCACCTGGAGTTTTCACTTCTCATTTAGGTCCAATTACCTATTACCAAGTGATAGACTTTCACAATTGAAATGTTATGTTGCCTGACATTGACTAAAATCTCTCTGTGAAGACAAAGATCATTGTCTATTTTGTTTTTGTGTGTATCTCTAAGTGTATTTTCTCTCTTTCAGCATTGTGTCCCCAGCACCCAGCATGGTATTTGGTGCCTAGTAAGTATGTATTAAATAGGTTTTTGGTACATACATGAATTTAAAAGGGATTTAATTATTTAACACACATAGTGTTCTTCAGCCCTATCCTTACAGAGGTTGCAGTCTAGCAGGGGAGACAGGTGGGTAACTGAAACATCAAAACAGAGTGTGATAAATGCTTTGATAGTTAAATACACATATACACACAAATACACAGCTTATGCCAACAAACTTGAAGTAATTACACACACACACACAATTATAATGCTTTCAAGGTGTTTACCCCCAAGTTTATCACCAGGGATTGGAGAAAGTCTTGGCTAGAAATGGTGAATATAAACATTTCTCCTCTAATCTGACCAAATTTACTTTTCTTATTTCCTTGTTGTGAATTATCTTTTGATCCTCTGCTTCTTAACGTATCTCATCCATGGGGATAATAACATTCTGATGTCAGATTTCAGTCTTACTTCAAAGAATTCTCAGTCTCTGTATCTGAAAAGGCTTACCTCCCAGAATTAGGGGTGCAAAGTGTTTTTCTACCTATAGCAATTTATGTTCCTATTTACTCCTGTACAGACTTAAGCTAATGATGAGCTCTAAGGAAGTTCATTCTTCTCTGACCCCATAGTAACAATAGCCCCTTTCTTCCTATGCCACTTAGTACCTACAGTCAGGGGTGATGTTTACTGCTTAACCCTAGATGTTATTTGGGGCAGAACATCAAAGTTTTCCCTTGTTACTCATGAATATCAGTATGGTGTAGGTTGCTTTGGGCACTAAATAATGTTGTCCTTGCCTGGAGGAGTCCGGTTTTGCTGTTAACAACTTCTTTTCCATTTTCATAAGTGATCATCATAGCACACCATAGGTGTTCTGTATTTAGCTTTGTTCTGGTTCTTGCATATCTTATTTTTCTGAGATTTTACTTGATTCTTCATTATCCTTCACTCCAGCTCCTGCATCTCGCGATTCAGAGACGTTTCCTACAGTATGGGTTTCTCCTTTGGCTCCTATTTCTGGACATTCAGGCTTAACTCAAGCTAACCTTTTGGTTTATGGCAGTAAATATGTGCAGGATTTAATTGATTTGAATTTCATTGCATTTAATCAAAGCAATTACATTTAACATGTAAATACATAGGGAAAGGAGTCTGAAGAGAAAAGAGTTTTCTCCACACCAGTGAACATTTGCTTATGCCATGACTCCAAGGGCCAAACAAGTGTTCATGAACGCGGGTGTGTGCTGTGTAGGTATGACGCGCGTGTCTAGGCTGTGTGTCTGAGGCATGACACGATTATTTAACTTGCACATGTTTTCTTATTCTTCATTCTTGACACCCTACTTTTCTTCAGGGCAGCCATGCATCTAAGACCAGGCAATAAGTCATGATTGGCCTGAGCTAGTCATTCTCAACCAGGGACGATTTCATTCCCCAGTGGATATTTGGCAATGCCTGGAAACATTTTTGGTTGTTACACCTGGAGGAGAAAATAGCTGTGAGCATCTAGCAGGTAGAGTTCAGGAGCGTTCCTAAATACCCTACAATAAACAGGCCAGCTCTCTACAACAAATAATTATTCATCCCCAAATGATAATGCTGAGGTTGAGAAGACCAACTCTAAGACCATCACAACAATTATTTTCACCCTTTTACATCTTCCTTTCTAGCTAAGGGTGGCCATGTGACCCAATTCTTGCCAAGAAGAGGTAGACTGACGTTATTTGTTGATAGATTAGATCTAAGTGTTTGCTTTTCTGGTATGGGGACAACAGGACTGAAAAACACTTTTTCCTTTCTGTCTTACTTTGGTCTCAGACATAATGGCTGAAGCTTTAGCAGCCATCTTGCAACCATGAGGAAAAGGCCAAAAGAATCAGAACAGTCTCAGTCCTTCCGTGTTGGAGCTGTTGAATCAAATCCAGCAACAACTTTACTCCATTGCTGTTACATGCTGTAAAAAAAAAAAAACCCTCCAAATAGACAGAATCTTACTTGTTGAATGGCTATAAATTAGGTTTCCTCTTATAACCTCTAAGGATATTTCTAACTAATACCGAATGTGAGGGTGTATGTGGAGGAGAAGATATAACATGCACGTTCCTTATTCTCACAGCCCTCCCAGCCTGCTCCCACTACATAGAGGAGTGTAGAAGAATAAAAAATTCTACTTCTTCTCCAGCAAAAGCAAAATGTCAGGGCATAGCATTCTGGTCCTAGTGAAGAAGTCATAAGACTGTGGAAGACTGTGCCAGGAAGTCAGGAACTGAGAAAAGGGGTCTGAAATTGAGGACCCTTGAGGGCATAACAGTTGCTTTAGGAAAAGCCTCATGCATTTGCTGCCCATCTACTGGGAATGTAAGGAAATGTGACAGTTCAGTGGGCACAGGTGGACCAAGCATTCACCTGGGGCTGACTCTGGGGTTGGGGACAGCCAAGTTTTGAGTTGAGGAGCTTTAACTCAAGAGGTTTGGAAAGCAGGAGTTAGATGAGAAATCTCATCCAGGTGGGGGCTAGGACTGTGTTCCTCAGTGTGCAGTTCCTACAGAGTTTTCCAGTGGTAACTAGGACAGGTTAGAACTCTATTTTTTTTTTTTTTTTTTTTTTTGAGACGAGGTCTCACTGTGATCCTCAAGCTGGAGTGCAATGGCGTAATCTTGGTTCACTGCAAGCTCCGCCTGCTGGGTTCACGCCATTCTCCTGCCTCAGCCTCCCAACTAGCTGGGACTACAGGTGCCCGCCACCACGCCTGGCTAATTTTTCTCTCTTTTTTTGTAATTTTAGTAGAGATGGGGTTTCATCATGTTAGCCAGAATGGTCTCGATCTCCTGACCTCGTGATCCGCCTGCCTCGGTCTCCCAAAGTTTATTTCAGATGTGTGTGGGGGAGAGATTCAGAGATGCTCCTTTGCCTTGAGAAGAGTTGGATGTTACAAAACTCTGTGAGCTCTTTAATAAGCAAAAATGACCCGATCTTGTAAATGTCCTCATCCCCGAGGTGTGCGGAAGGTCTGGAGTAGAGCTGGCTGAACTAACTCAGCAGGAAATTGTTTTATGAAAATACAGACTCCTACTGAGATTGCTTGTATTTCACCCTTAATTCAAACAGCTGCAGAAACATCATTCACGGGTGTGAATCAAAATGATACAACTTGCCATCCTTTCTCTTGAGGAAGACACTGGTTTCTCTCAAGGGCTCTTTAAAAGTAAATTTCTTGAGCTACCATGAAAAAGTTGCTTCCTTGGCCTCAATCATTTTTGTCTGCAGCAAACACATTATCCTTCACAGCAGTGGTTTTCTCTGTCAGTTGACCCACTGTGTAGGTTGAGGGTGTTCTGAAGTCTGGGGGTGGCTGTGAATCCACAGATGTAGAACAGAGGGAAGCTGGCGTGGGTGGAACTTGTTGACTTCCTGCAGGGCTCTGCAGCTGGATTCTTACTAGTTATGGATTTGGAGTGCCTGCTAGAATTTCACTCCAGCTGCCAGTGGATGTGGCAAAACGTTCCCATCTTACCCATACTTTGCCATCTCAAGGCTCTGTAAAAAGACCAGGACAAAAGCAATGTGGAATCATCACTGAAGGAAATCAACTATTATAATCTTCAGCAATTGATGCTTCAAAGAATGACTTAGGACTGGTGTTATTTTACAGAAGAGTAAAGAAAATCTGAAGCCTTTCACTCACCTAATTATAATGACTTTGAGTAAATACGCCAGGTACTCAGCACCTATGTGGCAGTCACTATACAAAGTGCTTTGCATGCATTTGCTCATGAAGTTCTTACCACACTAGCACAAACTTCATAATAAGAAAACTGAGAAATGAAAATAGTAAGTGACTTGCCCAATTTTAGTTGGTAAGATTTGATCTCAGGGAATCTGGCTCCAGAAATCACTGTCTGAAAAACTCTGGCACCTGGTCACCTGCTCCATCTGACTTTGGTTTTGGAGAAATCTCAGTGTTACAGTTGCCAGGATACACCTGTAGTTCATGTGATATATTAAAGCTTTTATTCAGCTGAATTGCTGAGAGAGTAATTTTTTTAATCGTCTGCTTTGATTTTCAAGTTATAACAAAATATCCAAATTCATAGCTTTGTACAGGGCAGAGGCAAAGAAACCAAATTACATTCTGGTGGCCACAGTAAAGCAGATTGCCATTTGGGAAGGAGATGACACTGGTGTTTCTGCTATTGTCTTGTGCCAGGTCTAACCATGACTTTAGGCTTCCAGGACAGAGTTAATGAGGTAAAAGTCAATATCGCCTTCTCTACAAGCTACATAGATTCTGTGGCCTGAACAGGCTGAGGGGAAAAGAGTGAATATTCACCTCAGGGGGATAAAAGAAAAACAGATGCCTCCAATTACCGTCTAAGAGGGAATGGGGAGTTGTACAGATCTGGAATAGCTGTAATAATTATAAAGTATGTAACATCCCCATATTTCTTTTTCCCTACTATTTTTTTTTCCAATTTCCTTATCCACCCTGCTGAAGTCAGTGTCTGATTCCCTGCTTCCTCTTCTATTATTGTAAATAATGCACATCAGATAAAGACAGGCATCAGTGAGGTGGTCTGTAACACATTTCAGTGTAATGCAAAGTAGAGGAAATGTCTACGGATAAGGTCAGTTGGATTTTATGTTTGTTAGAGAATAATAGCTGTTCCTATCCTTCCATGAAAGATGTCATTTATTCCTTTCCACCTGTCCATTCCATTCATCCATCCATCCATCCCTCCCTCCATCCCTCCATCCATCTATCTATCCATCTATTCACCCATCCATCCATCCATCCATCCTTCCTTCTATCCATCCTTCCATCCATCCTTCCATCCATTCATCTGTCCATTCTTCCATCTACCCATCCATATATCCATCTCTTAACAAGTGCTCATTAAACATTTACTCTGTGTTGGTGATGAGGAGACCACAGTTAAGGCAGAATTCCTGCTCTCTTAGAGCATATTATCCAAGAGGGAAGACAGAATTATTATCAAATACGCAAATAATAATACACATATCCCATTGGAATGAGAATTATACAGAGAAGTTAAATGAGGTAGTGTGCTAGAGAGTGAGGTCAGATTGTGTCAGGAAAGGCCTCTGGGAAAAGTGGATGTTGTGGCCATGATCTCATGTTGAGAAGAAACCAGCAATGTGAAGAGGGGAATGAAATACATTCTAGGTCAGAGAGCGGCTCACACAAAAGCTATGAGGCAGACTCAACCAAGCATGTGTGAGACCCTGAAGGAAATCCAGTGGTAAGCAGCATATCAGCCAAAACAGATAGTGAGACACAAGGTCACAGAGATAGAAAGGGTCAGGAATCATAGGGCTTCCAAAGTTTAAGTAAGGAATCTGATTTTTGTTCTATGCCTAATTGGAAACCACTGGCAGATTTAAGCCTGAGCATGGTATGATCTGTTTAATGTTTCAGTGAGAGTTCTACGTCTGGATGCAGAATTGTAAGAGGAATAGGAACCAGAGTAGGCATTAAGAGGGCGTTTGCTGTAGCTATGAAACAGGCAGGACAGCTTGGGGGTGGTCTGCAGAATTAAGAGATGTGTGGTAGTGGGCAAGTTATGGAGAAGCAGAAGATAGAAGAGAGGATAGGAATGTCACATATGTAGTAGGGGAAACCACGAAACCTCATTCATCCTTCCATTTTTTCAACACAACAAAAAATGTATTGAGCACTTGCTTTGTGATGCACCTGGAATGAAAATATTAGTAACTTAAAATCCCTGACCTCAAGGAACCCAAAGTCCTGATGGGGAATACTGGGATATAAACACATAATTAAAATACATTTTAATAAATACTGCAATCAAGGGGTATACACGGGGGTTAGGAGAGCCCAAAGTAAAGACTGATCAACTCTGTTTTAAAATTAAATAATGTCAGCCTTTTGACAGACATTATTTTTATTGAATTCTATCCATTGGCCTACTGAGTTGGATTAATGTAAAGAAAACTCAATAAAATTTATGTCAGTCAAATGTTTGAGTTCATGTTCTGGACATAAATTATTTGATAACTCTGGACTACTCACTTTTATTTTCTCCCCATCTATCAAACACTTCAAGTCATTACTACCTTCAACTTTGGACCCAGGAACAGATTGTGATAGTCACATCCTAACCTCACCATCTCTGTGACTTCTGGGGGCAAAGCAGTGAGTTTGTAGGAGCCAGCTGGGGATAGGTTGCTGATTCTCTAGGGCCCATTGATCATGAGAAAGAGATTTCACTATTTCCACTTTCTTTCCATTATATTTCATTGGATATAAAGTATATTATTACATATAGACAAAATCATTTTTGGTATGCAGTTTTATGAATTTTAAAAGATATAGAAATATTTTACCATCATTGGTATCAAGATACAAAACATTAATATCAAACCCCCAAAATGTACCTCCTTCTTCAACTCCTGGCAACCTCTGATCTGTTTTCCTTCCTATCATTTTTGCCTTTTGCAGAATGTCGTCTAAATAAAATCGTGTGATGTGAAACTGTTTGAGTGTACTTCTTTCACTCAGCATCAAGCATTTGAGATCCATCCAGTTGTTATTCATGTTAGTAGTTCCTTTTCTTTATTGCTGAATAGTATTCCATTGCATGGACGTGCTACAGCTTGTTTATCAGTTTTGCAGTTGAAAAACCTTGGGGTTGTTTCTAATTTTTGAAAATTATGCATGAAGCCACTGTAACAGGAATAGGGGTATTTTTTGTTTAGTTTGTTTTTGATAAATGTAAGTTTTCATTTCTCTTAAGTAAATATCTAGGAGAGAAACTGCTGGGTCATACAGTAAGTGTCTGTTTAACTTCTTAAGAAACTGTCGTACTGTTTGACAAAATGGCTGTGTGATTTTGCATTTCTGCCAGCAATTCACAAGAGTCTCAGGTGCTCTGCAAAAGTGCTAGCACTAGTGTCAGAGTTTTTTTTTTTTTTCATTTCAGCTATTTTAGTGAGTATCTCATTGTGGTTTTAATTTGTATTTTCCTAATAAACTAGTGATGCTGAGCAGCTCTTCATGTGCTCCTTCCATATATGACCATCATATAAATGTTCCTCTTTGTTATTCAAATACCAATATGTGTTCAACCTACCCTTTGCAGTACTAGAGATGCAAAAATCAGCCCCAGTGTCTGACCTCGGGAAGTTCCAATCTTGTAATGTAATGCAGATAAATATTTTATAAATGTGAATGTAATGTGAGTGGTTCTGTGGAAATTCCCTGTAAGGTAAGATTATAACCTTTTAGGACAATTGGGAAAAGCCTCAGAAATGTTGTGGGGTCTTTAGAATTTAATTTTGAGAGGCAGGCTGGGATAGGAGCCATGGAGAGGGGATCCCCAGGGAGAGATAGGAATTAAACTTCGATGGTAGAGATGGAGAAGACACTGACAATACTGGAAAAAGGGGAGTACAAAGATGTGAAGAACAAAAATGGATTAATAAAAATTGCACAGAGCAGAACAGAGATCCATGTTAGTCAGGGAGACTGCCTATAGGTTGGTAGGAGATGATGGTAAAAATATGGGTGGATCAGAAGGAAGAATGCTGAGGAGACTTAATTGAACATACAGTTGATCCAACATTATCTGCTGGGCATGAAGAGAGATAAGGCATGATTCAAGCTTGAATGAAACAGATGAGAAGTGGGCTGAGACTCTGAGTCTTTTCTGACTACATTTTCTTCCACAGTCTTGCTCTCCTGCCCTGACTTCACAGCCCAGAGCATCCTGATGGGCCACAGCCCTCAGTAAAGGATGAAACAGTTTCCCCCAGAGCTGGGATCCTTCCTTCCTCTTCTGGATCTTGTGCTTCTGCCAGCATGCTGTGTCCATGCTGGGTGGCAGTCAATTGGACAATATGCATCCTCGTTCCCCAACCATCGACACATGGCCATGTTTGTCTTCAGCTGGCTGCCAGCTCAGAGGACCCTGAATATGGAAGGTTTATGAGGCATCTCCCAACACCTTCTTCACTGGAACAATCATCCTGGAACAGGATGAGGGCAGGAACCTGCCTCAGAGTGCTCAGTCCCCCATGCAGAGTGCAGCCTATTGGCTGCAAAGTGGCCTTGTGGTTCACAGAATCTCAGTTCCATACTGAAAAGACAAAAGTGTGATGCAGCGGAAAAAGTCCAGAGAGTGGTGGTGCAGTAACTGCTTTCACCAAGAAAAAGAGTCAGGCAGAAAAGTGAGGCATAAATGCTGCAGCTGTCAGAGGCCTGAGCTGTGGGTTCAGACCACTCAACACAACCATGAGATTGCTCAATCTCACTGCAGATGACATCCAGTTGTTTCTGGGAACACGCTCTGTGACCACAATGGGTAACAAGACAGAATAACTTACGGTCTCAAGAGAAAGGTACAGTTTGGATTTGTAATTGATTCTGAAACATGAAGCTTTTACACTGTCTTAGGTGTAAACACCATGTATAAGATACAACTATTACTAGCTAATAATCACTGAGTCCTTTCTATGTGTCAGTCACTCCATTAAGCATTTTATTTTCATTAAATATTTTATTTGACCTTTGAAAGAGCCATTCAAGCAAAATTTATTTCTCCATTTTAAAGATGTGAAAACTAAGCCTTAAGGAGGCCAAATAACTTGTTCATGGTCAGAGCTAGAAAGTGGCAGAACTGGAATGCACATCTAGAAGGGAAATCAATTAGAGAAAATGCATTCCTGATCTCTGCATGAGTCGTCCCCTTGTGATGGAGAACAGGCTCCTCTGAGACACTGTACGGATTTCCTCATGTTGCAATGAGATTACAGTGACATTTCAGAATTAAGTGATGAATCATGTTGGGCTTGAGAATACTTTGAGCAACAATTGCTACTTTCTTTATGCCCTAACTGAAAATAAATAGAAAATCAGTTATTTTTAAGACAATTAATTTTTATGCTTATATAGCAATATAAAGCAAGAAGCTCTAATAAATAACCAAATAAACCAACAGGCACTTCTAGAAATAACAAGGTACAATGGTAATGCATGTTTCGTATATTCTGTGTACATATATAAAGAAACATCCACAGCTTCCTTAAGTATCTAATAGCAAAACACAGCTATAAATGGGAATGGGGAAGAATGCCCTACTCAAGCAACAAAATTCCTTACTACTTAGGAATACATTGAAAAATGAAGGTACTTGACTCACTAATAAAACCATAAAATCTTAATGAAGGGCATACAAGTTAAAGAAATGGAAAGATGTAACATATTATTAGAAAGAAAGGGTTAGTATTTAAAACAGAGCAAATCTCGCCAGATTACCATATATCTCTAATGCAGTCTCAGTTAGTGTGTCTCCTTGATCATATTCCACTTTCTTTGCCTACATTCTCCAGATTTCTGAGATAAACCGAATCCTAAAAGTGAAGTTTAATATTCATATCTAGGTCTGTATTTGTACAGATCTAGATGAAGTTATTATCTAGATCAAGATTTAGAACATTCCAGTATCCTTGCAGAATGTCTTACGTTCTCTTCATTACTTAACCTATTATGGCCTCTATCACCACAGATAAGTTTTGACTGCTTTTCAACTTCATGCAACTGTCATTATTCGTATTTGCCTTTTTTCACTCAACCTTATGTGTGTAAGATGCATTTTGCTTTGCATATAGCCATAATTTATTTTCATTGCTGTGTAATATTCCATTGTTAATGTATATTCTCCACTTTGGGTTGTTTCCAGTTTGGGGCTATTATAAATAATGATTCTATAAAGATGCTGTTGTTGGATATGAACACAGATTTAT
>NW_012121820.1:13866043-13894655 GCF_000951035.1 Colobus angolensis palliatus
TGTAACAAAAAGCTTTTCTCATTTTTTATCTTGTTCATTTGCTTACTGTATTAGTCTGTTTTCATGCTGCTATTAAAGACATACCCAAGACTGGGAATTTATTAAGAAAAGAGGTTTAATCGACTCACAGGCATAGCTGGGGAGGCCTCAGGAAACTTAAAATCATGGTGGAAGGGGAAGTAAACATCTTCTCCTTCACATGGCGGCAGCAAGGAGAAGTTCTGAGCAAAAGGGGGAAAGGGAAAAGGCCCTTATAAAACCAACAGATCTTGTGAGAACTCACTCATTATCATAAGAACAGCATGGGGGTAACTGCCCTTATGATTAAATTACCTCCCATCGGGTCCCTCCCACAATACATGGGGATTATGAGAACTTCAGTTCAAGATAAGATTTGGGTGGGGACACAGCCAAACCATATCACTTACTCTTTCATTTATATCTTCTTTCAGTTTTCTACTTTCTGTGGGTTTAATTTGCTATGTATTTTCCCTAAATACCCTATGGTGAAACTGAGATTTTTTATCTTTAACCTTTTTTCTTTTTTAATAAATGCATTTTGAGCAATAATTTTCTCTATGAGAACTGCTATGAATGCATCCTATGGTTTTGATATATTATTTTGGAGTGTACTTTAAAATATTTTATAATTTTGGCCGGGCGCGGTGGCTCAAACCTGTAATCCCACCACTTTGGGAGGCCGAGATGGGTGGATCACGAGGTCAGGAGATCGAGACCACCCTGGTCTACACGGTGAAACCCCCTTCTCTACTAAAAATACAAAAAACTAGCCGGGCGAGATGGCGGGCGCCTGTAGTCCCAGCTACTGGGGAGGCTGAGGCAGGAGAATGGCGTAAACCCAGGAGGCGGAGCTTGTAGTGAGCCGAGATCGCACCACTGCACTCCAGCCTGGGCGACAGAGCGAGACTCCTTCTCAAAAAAAAAAAAAAAAAAAAAAAAAAATTTTATAATTTTAATTGTAATTTATTTCTTGGCCCAAGGACTATCTAGAGATGTGTTGCTTAGTTGCAAAATATTAGGGGATTTTCTAGTGACCTTTCTGTTATTGGTCCGTAACTTTATTCCACTGTTGGCAGAGGTTGTTAAGACTTACTTTATAGACAAGAATATCATCTGTTTTGTTAAATATTATACGTGCAGTTGATAAGAATGCCTTTTTGTAGTTGCTACAGGTAGCATTCTACAAATGACGGTTAGGTCAGGTTGGTTAATCTGGCGTTCAACTTTCTATGTCCTTAGTGTTATTTTTGTCTGCCTGAATCATTAGTTACTGAGAAAAGTGTATTAAAGTTTACAACTACGATTATCAATTTTGCCATACCTTCATTTAATGATGTCAACTTTTGCCCATATATTTTGAGGTCATAGTATAAGATGAATACAAATTTAGGATTTCTATAATTTCATGGTGCATGTCTCTATTATTGTTATCAATAAATAGACCCTTAAAGCCCCTTTAGTTGCATTTGCTCACTAACTTGATACTGCGTATTAAAAAATAAAATATTCAAATATAATGGATAAAAAGATATCTCACTGTGGTTTTAATTTGCACGTGCTTTATTCGTTGTGAAATTTATGATCTTTTTATGTCCTTATTGGCTTTTGCCACTTTTCTACTAGTTTATTTGTATTTTTAATTTTGGATTTGCAAGAATGCTTTATATATTTGAGATGCTAAAACATTGTAGGTTATTCGATTGGCCAAGTTCCTTGTCCAGTCTGTGGCTTGTCATTTATTTTCATGCTATTAATTGCACAGTCCATTTCAATTTTAATATATCAAATGTTTTTGTTATGTATTTTTATGAAAATATGACATAAATGTCTTCCACATATTTTGTTAAATTTATTTTTAAATACTTTATGTTCCTTGTTGCTATTAAAAGTGATATTCTTGAAAATTAATTATTCTAAATATCTGTGCCCAGCTAGATTTATATATTAATAAAATATTTAGCTACCTTGATATACTCTGCATCCCTCAGAGTTCAGCTAGGAATGCATAAGCCACTCGAGGTTTTTAAGCAAAAATGATTTTACAGAAAGGTTGAGTACCATACAATCCCACTGGAAAAGCAAAATACGTGAAATCAGAATGAGGGCAACACTTATGTTCAGCTTCAGGTCCTGAAGAATTGGAAGAGCTTGCTTGGCCAAATATTAAAAGATACGATAATGTCTCTGTAATGAAAATAGTTTGTATTAACATAAAAGTAAAATGGATCAGAGAAACAGAATACATTGCCCAGAATCTGATTCTAAAATATACATGACAACTAAATAAATTAAATAAATGGTATTTCAATTTAGTGGAAATTTAATAAGTGATACCTGCACAACTGATTTTCTATCAAAAACAGAGATAGACATCTACTTCATGTCATATTTTAAAATACTATAACTGTAATAAAAACATATTTTTAAAAATTGTAACTATGTAACATGTCAGAAAAAATGTTAAAACCAAAGGGTGGTGAAATCTTTATAACTAAAACACTAAACCCCCAAAGTGTTATGGAAAAAGCAGAGATACTTGAATACATGAAAATTAAAGTTTTGCTTATTTAAATATTTTTGAAATCATTACGGAAACACAGGATACATGCTACACATACTAGATTAAAGGCACAATATATTTAAAATAATATTATTGATAACTATTATCAATTGTAATATTGTTATTAATAATCAATATTTTACATCATAATGCTATTATCAATAATATTATTGATAACAAATTGACAAGAAAAACACATACACACCACCAGGAAGAAATGGGAAAAATGTACAGTTAGAGAATTCCTACAATTACAAGCATAAAAGACCAATGGAAGCAAAAGAATGGGCATGCAACCTTTCTGTTGGAAAAATGCAAATAAAAGTAACGTCAAGGTAGTCTTTCATACCTATCAGATGAGAAAAAAATGGTTATTGCTGATAAGGATGTAGATAGCATGGAGCTAAGACATTGCTGCTGTCCATATTAGTTAATAGTGAGCCGTTTTTGGAAAGCAATTTGAAAGGATCATTAAAAGTTAAAAATATACATATTCTTCAACTCATTGATCTCACTCCTCAGAACCAAATTTATATAAATAAAAATAGCAAAATATAAAAATACATAAATGGAAATATTTATTGCAGGATTTTTGACAGGAACAAAAACTAGAATGGAAAAGGGAATACTGTTCAGATTTTATATAGATTGGATAGATTATGGTCCATTCATATCAGGGAATATTATTTACTACTAAGAGACTACGCTTGGTTCAGACCAAATTACTTGGAAAGATCGCCGCAGTCTATGGTGAAAGGAGAAAAACAAGATGTAGAGAAGCATTATGATTGTGATCATTTTTTAAAACAAAATAATGATGACAATTTTGCTGTTTATATCCCTGTTATCACCTAAATTTGTATCAACAGTTAAAGCTACAGTCATAGTGACTTAATCATGTGGGCATTGAATAAGCTATGAAAGAGCAGCAGTATGTGGCCAATCTTAGTTACCTGAGGCAGAAGAGGGAAAGCAGAAGACAAACATCAAACACTGAAAAACAGAAAATATGGCACTAAAATATGTACAATAAGAAACAAAATAATATTTGTATATACATATATACTCATATATAAAGAGGTGTGTGAACAGATGATCTGTAACATATTGATTTTGGTTTTCTTCATACAGCAGAATTTCAAGGGACAATTACATTTATTTTTTAATATTTCATCTTGATTTTTATAATAAAAATATATTAAGTACATAATCATAAGAAGCTGTAAAGATAGGTTCACTGTTATAAAACAATGAAGAAAGGAAATGATTTTGTTTCTTCCAGTTACCTACTTAAGCCTTCTTGGCTACCTCAATATGAACTAAAAGTAAGTAATCCCAGGTACCACGAAGAGAAGTCCCATAAATAGCTAGATTTTCACATGACTTACGTTCTCAGTTTCTTTAATTTTCTGTGAATCTTAGCTCTTTAGAAAGGGCTTTCCTGACCACTTCACCCGTTTTTCCCCATCACAAATCATTTCCTAACACTTTACTTAGACTTTAGGTAACTGTTTCTGTAAACCATTCATTGTTTCTTATACCTTGTGTACTTAAAATCAAGGTTTTTTAAAAATCTATTTTAAGGCTTCCTTTTTTAACAATAATTTTTAAAATGCAGTTCAGGCTACATATTTTCCTCAGAAAATATATTAATTAACCCTGAAAATATTTCTTCTGGAAATGTATTTTTCCCGTGAAAATACATAGCTTTGGCTGTGACCCATAGGTTTTTTATGAGGGTTTATTTTTCCCATTCATGCTTTAAATATAATTTGTGACTTATATTTTCACCTCTTTAATCAGGTATTGTTAGAAAAACATTTTTAAATAGAAATGAGCTAGTTATGTTTTTCAGGCATAGACATCATTTGTTATTGATTTTAATCTTGGGGGAGAGAAAGCTTTGATCAAAAGTGGGGGCTATAAAATACCTCCTTTGGATAGATATTAAAATTTTTGTATCTAAGTAAATTAGTGTTGTCTTACAGTGTTCCAAGGACATTAAAAGAATATATATTCATATTTTAAGATAGTATATTGCATATAAGTCTATTAAATTATGTTTATTGATTATATTATTTAAATATTATATTTGTGTCCACATTGATTTTATATTCTCAAATAGCTGCACTGAAATTTTCCAATGAAATTTTAACAAGTTACCATAGCATTCAATGACTAACTCAATTCTTACATTTTTCTGCAGTGTTCTTGGCTATGTAAAGATGTACATCATTTGTAAGTCTCTTTTATGGACTGTCAAATTTTATTATTACATAATATTCCTTTTTATCTTGGTTAGTTCACATGACCTTGATTTCCCTTTGTTCTGATATTAATATTTTCTGATGCAACATTAGATTTTTATTTGTCTATTAATAAACAATAATGAAATTTTTCTTCATTCACTGTTGGTAATCTCCTGGTGATTTAGAAGCTCTATTGCATTTTTAGTCTGATAGTAACTTCCGCTTCTTAATTGTCACAATTAAACCTGCGTTTTTCCCACTGACACTTTACATATCCACTCGCCCCGTCCCACTGAAATAAATGTTTAGAATGCCTTCACTTTTTACCTCAATATGAGATCTTAGAAGTTGCAGTAAACCCTGTCAAACCTGAATTTGGAGATAATGCAATTAGTAAGTGACTCCTCACCTCTGCGCAGCTCCAGTTCTCAAACAGGGTTACGTGAAAGCTCTTATTCTTTATAAGAAGTGGGTTGTGGTTAGGATTTGACCACCTTGTGATTCTTTGGGACTTTTCAGTTCAAGTACCTTTCAGTTGTGTACTTTTGTGTACTTTACACTATCCTTTGTGATTTTAGACAGTACAGATCTCCTAAAAATAATGTATTATATGTTTTAGTAAATTAATAACAACATGAACTTACATTTAACAATTGAATTATTTGGATCTCACGTATCTCACTGTGGTGGCATACTATCACATGTTAATTTTTTTGTTCTTTATTATTCACTCCTTCTCCCACACCTGCCACTTAATTTTGTTGAAAAAGTTGGGTTTTTTTGTTAGTTTTTGTTTTCTTTGTGGGGGGCAGTCTATTGAAAGGATTTCTCTTTCTACACGTTTTCTCTTCTAAAAAGACTTACTTTGTGCTTATAAGTTCATGGTAACATTATCATCATTCAGTTATATATGATATGCGTATAAGCATAGAAATTGTGTCCATCTATTGTTTTATCCATCTTTTATTCATTGTTGTTATTTCCTCTTTTATATCTTCCAATATATTGAGGTATCTAGTCTTATTGCATTGAAATTTATTTAGATTTCACAGATACTTCTCCAAATGATAAACATGGATTATATTCACTGAGACTATTCTCACCTTACTGTTTTTTCAGCAATAGGTGTATAATATTTTATGTATGTGTAGAATTTGACATTGCAGACATTTTCTCTCAAAAGTCTATAGGTGTTGCAGAATAGCATCCCTTTATTGGAGGCAAATCTGAGGCTAAACAGATTAACTGTGATATGAACAGTTTTTTATAACTGGATTAACAGTTTTTTTATAACTGGAAGCTTTAAGCATTTGTATGTAACTTAGGATTTTGGAATTTCAAAAGTTCACATTTTTTCCAGTAAATCTGATGCCTGGCAAGAAACCCAAAGCTGTATATTTATCTTTCTGTAGCTCAAATACATTGTCTTATAGTTCTTTTTAAAATATATTTTTCCTTCATCTTTCCTTTTTTCTTCCTGTTAATTCAGTGAGTCCAGTTAGATCTCCTAGCACTGTCTTCAAAACTCTTATCTTTCCTTTTGAATCTCTAACTATGTGTTAGAAAGTAGAAACTTTCTTTTATGACACGTTTCATCAACTTTATCTTTTAAATCATCAATTCAAATCTTGGCAAGGTTATACTTTTTAGTAATTCATGTATTGATTACCAAAACCACAAAATCACTAACTGCTGAAGTTATTTTTCCCAAATTGTATCTCCTTGAGAGTAGAAGTTCTCCTCTTTGAACTAAGGTCCCCCTTCCCCAAGACTATGATGTAAACTGACCCCTCATACAAGGAAAACCCTGAAGGACTCACCCACACAGTGGGACAGACAGACGCAGATACATCTGAACCACAGAAGACAATACAGCTTAAGCAGAAACCTGAACTCCTTCTATTCCTGAATTTTTCTTAAAAATAAAATTAATATATTTTGGCCGGGTGCGGTGGCTCGCTCCTGTAATCCCAGCACTTTGAGGGGCCCAGGCTGGTGGATCCCTTGAGGTCAGGAGTTTGAGACCAGCCTGGCCAACATGGTGAAACCCTGTCTCTACTGAAAATACAAAAATTAGCTGGGCGTGGTAGTGCACACCTGTAATTCCAGTTGTTTAGGAGACTGAGATGGGAGGATGGCTTGAACTCAGGAGGCGGAGGTTGCAGTGAGCTGAGATTGTGCCACTGTACTTCAGTCTGGGTGACAGAGTGAGACTCCATCTCAAAAACTAAAAATAAATATATTTTTACAATGATATTTAACCCAAGATATATGTAAAATGGAAGAATACATTTTAACCCCTACCACCTCTGTCCTCCAGTTTTGGAAAGTGGTTTATCAATACTGCATTAATAGAAATAAAGATATTATATAGTAATTCAAGATGGATAAGGATACAAATCCTCTTCAAACATCATGAAATTAGGAGATATGCTAGCAGAAGTTGTAATTTCCACATTGTGAAAGTTCTAGTTGTATTGTAGATACTTTATCCAGAGATCAGGCCAAAAAGAGAGCCATTTTCCTCTCTCTCCCACAGTCTCAGCATCCGATAACCCCCGCACACTTCTGCCCTTTATGAGGGTTAGGAACTAGACACAGAAGTAACTGACGATCTGTGAAAGACGACACAACACGCGGAGGTGGGGCCTTGCCTGTCGGAGGGCAGAACGGAAGATTAGAGAGAGACGATTAGAAATATTAAAGAGAAGAACTTGGAAAAGGTCTGGGCGGGGGTGGAGGGATTTCTCTATTAACTTCAGTGCCCATAGAAGGTGGTATGCAGACCCTGTGCTCATGACAAGAGCTTAGAGAGAAGTTGCGTAGATTAGACTCTCAGCTGCAATCTTAACCTCTTTCAAATTCTGCAAGGATTGGATGATTTTGATACCAAAATTCAAGTACTGACTAAACTTTCTCCAAGATTCCAGCAAGACATTTCTTTCTTTTTTTTTTTTCTTTTTAACTTCACAACAAAGAACCATTTCCTGATTTATGTAAAAATACTTGCTAAATGAAATTATATCAAAACTAAAAGCTATTCCATAAAAGGAAAAAAATAATAACCGTACAGTGGAGAAACCTGGCAGACAGTATGTTAACCAAGTGATAAAGGTTAACATCATCAGTGATATCATGTGGATATCATGTAAACTTGTGGTAGTCTATCCAAAAATTCAAAACCCCAGTGAAACCATAAGGAAAATCAAACAAACCCAAATTGAGGGGTATTCTATAAAACATCTTGCCATTACTCCTCAAAATGGTCAAGATTATGCAAAACAAAGTAAGACTAAATAACTGTCACTAACCAGAGTAGTCTATGGAGATATAGTGACAAAATGCAGTGTGATAGCGTGGATTTGATCCCAAAACAAAACAAAACAATGGGAAAGCTAGTGAAGTTAAAATAAAGTTAAATCAAATCTAGAATTACAGTAAAGTACCAATGTTGGCTTCTTAGTTTTGACAAATAAACCATGCTAATATATGATGGTAGTATTAGGGGAAACTGAGTTAGCAATATATGGAACTCTCTGTACTCACTTAGCTAATTATTTTGTAAGTCAAAGTTAATTAAAAGGAAAGAGTTTATTTGAAAATATTTCCATAACCTAAAGAGTGCAATTTACCTCTCCTCAGTTCTAAGTTAGATGCACTTTATTTATCCTTTAGATCCAGTTACCTAGAAAGGCAAGTATACTGCAAATATGGCACTGATATTCACAAATATTTTATTGAGCACCTACTATATACCAACAGTATGATGGTTCAACTCTAGTATTTTGTTATTCACAGGATAAGGCACACCCATTGTCGCTGTTGGGAAAGCAGAGCCTATTTCTAGAGCCTATTTCTCTCTCTCTCTCTCTGTTGATTTCTTCTCCTCCATGTCTAGAGTCATATAGAAAGTTTAATCAATATATTGAGGACATTGTGGGTTATTTAACTATGAGTTTGGTTTTTGTTTTTGCAGCTTTTTGAATGCCTCCAGTGGCCCTCACTGGGGGTAATGCAGTGAGTTTGCTACTAATACTTCAAGTAACCATAAACAGTCTCCGAAATGGTTTGTCTGTGCAAAGACAGTTGTTCAAAGGACATGGGACACAACTGGATGTTCACCTTCATCACTGCTCTCAGTCAAGTCCAAACCGGATGCTGGATAAAACAATGAAAGGCAGATAGCATCAGTTTCTTCGTCAACAAAAAGTGCAAGAAATAGTATTTCCCCTTCCCCTGAAAACTTGATGGGAATTCAAGAATCAAGAATGTTAATGGAGTGAGAAGAGAGGGTATTTGGGAAAGGAAAAAGGGGAAAAGGCTGAAGCTGAGCCAAGGGTCTTGCTCTCTCTTGCCTTCTTCCTCTGCAGAGACACATGGAGGGGAAGGAAGTGGGTCATTAGCAAGCATGTGTTCATTCCTGATGAATCTGAGATAATTCCAATCAGTCATGGTCCCATCATTGTTGGATGGGCTATTGGAAGTAGAGTGTGTCCTCTCTGGTTTGGAAGTTAGAGGAATGGGTTTGGGCTACAGCCAGATTCCCTTGGCTATCAGTGCGCTCTGCCTTAGAATGCAGCAAGAGAGAAAGTAGAATTTTCCCTATGCCATCAAGTTTCCCAGAGTTGGACAGACATTCAACTCTTTGCAACTGGGTATTTACAAATTATTGAAGAAGCTTAGGGTCAATTTAAAAATCTTTGACCAAATAACATCTTGTTTCCCCAGAAAGAAGCATGGTGATGCCTAACTTCTCCTTAAGTGTGTTTTTAATTGAAAGCTTCCTTGGCCAGATTACAGAATAACTAAATTCTAAAACTTTTCACCAAGTAGGTGCTCAGAAAAAAAATATAAATGTTTATGGTTGTAAAATGTACTTAAAAGTACAATACAACTTGTTGATTGTGAGACTGATTTTTAACATCTACTGAGTGGCACACAGCAAGAGGCATGACACAGGTGGATGATTGCACTTAGAAGTGAAATATAGCATATATAAATTTCTAAAATTCAAATAACATGAAAAGGGACATCTGTGAGTCATTAGCTAAATAAAAAACATGAGGCAAATACTAATATAAGTCATACAGTAATTAAAACTAAGTTCTACCTTGCTATTTCCATGTATTACACATATACTTACATGACAGGTAGATCAACATAAGACAAAACTGAGACATGCTAATGGGTGCTGATAATCTAATTCTTGCATTATACACCAGCAGCCACAGTGGTATGGGCTAAAGGGCATATCTCAAAAGAAGAGAACTTCATCATTTAATGAGACAGAATTTATGTCCATATTGACAAATAAACATACTTGGTGTCTTGAATGCTTTGCTGTTTAGTATTTTATTATAGAAAAAAAAAAGAAAGCATTGGTATAATTTAAACCGCATATTTCTTTCTAATGAAACACAACTATTTTGCTTTAATGAATACATTATTGTGTGTGAGCCCAGGAAAATGCTGATATTTAAAATATGTAATACCATCCAGTGGGTGAATAAACTTATAAATGATAAAAAAAAAAAAAAAGAAAAGACATGTTTTCTGGAAATTTGTTTCTGGAGTTCACTCTCTAGAATACAGGGCTTCTTCTACAATCGACTACATTCTGCATTCTACTATATTCCTTTGAAGCATGCCCAAAATTACATTTCCATCTAGAAAATAAACAACAACCAAAAATCCCCTCAGTGGAATGGTTTGGGTCTTTGTCTTTTCTATGCCAACAACTTTTTAGTGGTTATATAAAAACTCAGGAATTGTACAAGTATGAAGAGACAGTCCTGAGGGAAGACCCAATCGCAGAACCAAGAACCAGAGAGAAGAAGCAGAGATAACAAAGGGACCGGGTAAAATTTCTCTTCCAATCTCCTGTGAAAGCAATCCATGCGTGAGAAACAGGCTCACCAAATGGGCTCAGGAGCAAACCTCTACATTTTACCAGTTCCCAGGAATCAAAGAAAATCTCTTAAATATAGAAAGTTGAGAACATTTCTGATTAAACTTCTAGAAGACACACAGAATTTGTGAAATCAAAGTAAGCATACACTAAGTGAAGCAATCTAAAATCAGGAAAGGTAAATAAGGGAAGAAATTAAAAGACACATTATTGCTTCAATTTTTGCATTAAGGATTCATGGTAAAAGTGGTAAATGACACATTTTATGCAAACAACTATGTGTATCAGAAGAAAAAAGATCATAGTAATTCAGAAACATTTAACGATAAAGGAAATGAAACTTAAAAGCAAACAAATAATGATGAGCCTAGGGGAATATGGACCATAAATACATAATAGAATATATATATACCGTGTGTGTGTTTGTGTTATGTGAGATATATACATACTTTATATACTAAGTATACAATAAAAATATTTGTATATAAAGTATAAAACTATATATTTGTATATAAACATACATATCTATGTAAAAATATATCTATCTATACAGACACATAAAAGAGGTGTCTCAAAGAAACCTCTTTTCTGGTAAAAAAACACACACCAGAAGTAATTAAAGGAGTAATAGAAGGAAACATTATTGAGTAAAAGAAAAAAAAATCTGAGAACTAAAATAATTTATTTATCCTGGGCAAAATTAATTTTAAAAACACAGAATTACAACCTGAGATTTATTCAAGTAATATGGTGACACTTCAAATATAAAGCCAAAACATTTTAGATAGAAATGGGGACAAAAATTGATCCCAAATCATCTTAACTTCATATATTGCTATATGCCGCACACATGTCTGAAAAATAAAAAGAAAGAAAGAAAGAAAGAAAGAAAAAAGAAAGAAAGAAAGAGAAAGCAGAAAATTCTTTGCTTCTTCACCTTTTGGTCAAAATCAAAATTAGGAACAAAAACTACAGAGTTTGAGGGGAAAAGATTATGGCCTGAAAATTCCCTGCCCAGTTATTCTGTATGAGGGCAGAGGGAAATATTTCTCAGGCTGGCAAAGGCTCAGAACAGAGGCGATTCCTGTTCTCTTGCTGAGAAAATTACTCTAAGTCACTCTACCTGAGCAAAAGATAAATCAATATAAACAACTCAAGAACGAGGAAGTTGTGGTAATAAAGGATTGATGGTGTCCCTTTGGGCATTGTACTTTTTAGTCTGTATTGAGTTCTTTCCACTGCTTGACTAATAGTAGGGTATATGGTATGTGGCAAGCTCTTCCTTTTTAAGAGCGAAAGACATTGCACTTGTAAAACAGGACAAATGGACTTGTCCCCTCCCATCAGCCCCAGAGGGAACACCAAAGGAGAATTCCATCAGAATACACTCACCCTTTTCATCTACTTGAACTGTGGTCAGCAAGGGTCTAATCAGAGTCAGCCCCAGGAGTGAGCCTTGGATCTCTTGCTGATGTTTTGCAGCATGCCTCACAGGTCTGTCTGCATCCCACTGAAATGCGAAACAAAAGAGCAAGGGATGGATGCTACGTCTGCAGTTCTCTTTCTGAAGCTTTTTATTTTAAATCAAAAATAAGCTCTCTGGTTTAAACAGATGCACTCAGGACCGATTGTCCCCTCCATTATTGCTTTCCCTTTAGATGTAATGAGCAAATAAATAAGCGGGACAGTTAAAACTTCACATGACAATTACGTTGACATATGTAATGGAAACCTCAATTTTCACATTGGCCAAAGTTTTCTTGTGCAGAATCCTTTCTAATCACTGGGAAGAGTTCTTGGGAGTAGGAAAAGTATGTAATTTTATTACAACAAAGGTAACCATCCTTCAATGTGAAACTTTCCTAGTGTTTTCAGTCTAGCTGGGATAAACTACCTTTTGGATGGTGCTGGAGCATTTACAAGTGTTCCTGTCTAAAAACACATGTCACAGCCAATCAGAGGGTGAATAATAATCCAGAGAAAAAGAATCCATATAGTGGGAACATGGAAGAAAATCCTTATGCGGTATATCTCTTGCAGGAAAAAAAAAAAAAAAGGAAAGAAAATGTCCTTAACTAGTTGGGAAGGCATACAGACTCTCCTATTTTACGATTCTTCCATCAGCACTTATTCTGTAATCATCTCATAATCATGAAAATTTGGAATTTTAATCTTATCTCTAGGGGAAAAGTGTAGATGCTGGCACTATGACAAGCACAACATTATAAAAGGACAATTACCTTAAGCTCATACTTCTTTTTTTTTTTTTTTTGATTTCCAAGGAAGAACTCAATTTTCAAGGTTCACAGCAGAACATTTTGCTGTGGCTTTATATACAGGGCCTTTTATTACATTAAAAACTCTAAAAGTCTATATATTCCAAACATAATTATTTCTCTTAGAAGTCACACTATCATTTATTTGTTTTTATTCATTCCATAAATATATTTGGAGCACCCACTATGAATCAGGCACCATGAAGACCACTGGGAAGCAGTATGATAGAGTGGGGAAAATGAGAGCTCTGGGCACAGGTAGTCTGGTTTCAAACCCCAGCTACATTTTGCCATCTTGCATGGTTTTGGATCTGTTCCTTAAGTTCTCTGAGTCTGATTTCCTAATTTATAATATGGAGGAAATACTAAGACAAACTTATCAGGTTATTATGATGATTACAAGATTCTCTATTGTAATCCTCGCAATTAAACATGCAACATGTTTAGACTGTGATGATGATGATGATGCCTACTTCTCAGTAACTGCATTTTACCATTTATAGTCTTAAAGGAGGAAGACTACCTGTATTTTTGAGATATCATGAGCCCATATGGAAATTGCACTACTCAAAAGAAGCAACCTTTGGATCTTCTGGAAACAATTCAGTTTCTCTCTTCCAAGACTTTCTAAAATCCAGATACCTTCTAAATTCTCAAGATCCATTGTCCTCCCAACTGTACTCTTCAGTTATCACCTGCAGATCCTGGCTCCAGTAAACAATGTAACCCAAGGATGGTAAACATTTTTGAGGCAATAGAATGGCCACGAGCATCCTTCTAACTTGGCTAGGAATTGTTCACAGTGGCAGGACAAAACAGTTGGCTTCTACCATGGTGCACACGAGAAACCCGGTAACAAACTTTAAAAACTATCCTTGAAAGAAAAGGAGCTGTGTCACTCACCCTTAGATGGGCTTATCAGGGATTCTGGCACACCTACCTGACTTTACCTAGGTACACTGAAAGTTCCTGTTACCTGCTTAGGACACATTGAACTAGGATGACCTATTCTTACGAGCAGAGTAATGTCCTCATTAAGTGCTTGTGCAGGTGGGATTGAGGACATAACAGAAGTATGCTGGAACTGGCTTCAGCCATTTGCTCACTACTCAGGATTTTTGCAGCCTATTTGTTAAATCTTTCTTAGCCCGAGATTGGTCATGGTGGAAACATTCACATCATGAAAATCAGCAAATGCTACAAATCAGGATGTTTTTCCCCTAAGGGAGTAAGTTTACAAACACATCACTGAACTTTAGTACCTCCCACTTTGAAAAGTTCTGAGCTGGGGTAGGTATCAGCAATACCCGGGGACAGTTTTTCCCCTAAAATATAATCTAATGAATTACATACACTCTCTACTGCTGGTCTGAAACATATATTTTGAAAGAAATACAAGTCACTGCAAAACTAGAACACACATTTTGAAAGAAGTTATAAAAATAAAACTAGATACATGAAGAATATTAGGAGGAGGAGAATGAGAGTGAGAACTGGGAATAACTACATAATAAAATATATAAATCCAATGAGGGTCTTCCTAAGATGCTAAAAATATGCCAGGCTACATAGTGTTTAAATAATTCTACCTCTGGTATATGAGGTAAATGGCATGGAATGGGAAGTGGGTGCAAAAATCTCCAGTGTCAAGTGTGACGTACGCATACGTACTTGTAATACTGCGAATTGTTAAAGGAAATGACTGCCTCTTACTAGTTTTTGTGCCCCCAATGTCTATCACAATCCTTGGCATAGAGTAAGTTTTCAGAATATGTTTCTAGAATATATGAGTGGGTGACTGAACGGGTAAATAGTAATAATAATAACTTTAATCTCTTATCACACTCCCTATTAACCATGGATACCAATAAAATTGTTTCAAATAAACATTAAATGACACCACTGCTTTGTTTGGAGCCCTACAGTGGTTTCTGTCTCACCCAAACTCACTAACCCTAGCCCCAGGTTCTGTTATGATCAGTCCTCTGCCTGATTCTCATCTACTCCTCTGCCTCCCATTCACAAATCTCTGTTTGCCCTTAATCTTCTTTCATTTCCTTGAATGTCTGATTCCTGACTCATACCTTTCAGATTCTGCTTTTTCTTCCTTTAGACCTTGACTGTCTCATACTTTGCCTCATGCAGATCTTTGCTCAAATGACATGTCCTGAAGGACAATTTACATGGCCAAACTACCTAAAATAGAATGGCCATCTCCATGGCAATGTTTGCTCTCTTTAACCCGTTTTATTTCTCTGTATAGCACTTACCACTATCTGACATTTGTTTATTCTATGATTTGTTACTCTTCCTCATCTTTTTGTGGAGTGAAGCTCTATGAGGCTAGGGATTTTTCCCATCTCGTCTTCTACGACACCATTGGTGTCTGAACAGTGCCCATTATGGAAGGATCTCATTAAATTTTTGATGATCGATGAGTGAATGCCTTAACTAACAAAAATTCAAGAGTGATTGATCTATGCAAAATAAACTAAAGGAGTATCCTGATTTACAGAAAAAATAAACAACCCTGCTACCTGTTTCACTAGGCAAGCTCATGAATCTGCCCCTGCTAAGTGTGACAGGTCTCCAGTCTGAATCTCCAATTATTGACCATGTCCTGAGTAACAGAAACACAACATATTCACTTGTATAATGCAGACAAACACAATTTAACATGTCCAAAAGCAAACTAAATGTATCCCCTACCCCACCCCTGCCACTCCCAATTTAATTCCTTATCTCAGTTCTAGACATTGGCAAAACCAGAAAGTGAGATCTCATCCTAGACATCTCAATGTATTCTTCACACTGCTACCCTCAGGGGCAGCATTCCAAAATGAGAATAATCACTTCATGCCATTGGTAAAAAATCATTTGGTCCTTACAGGCTAATGCCCAGTCTGCTCAGGAAAGCATGAAGGTTACCTTGACTCTGAGTCACACCTACTTTTCCAAGTTCATCTCCAATTGTATATCTTCTTTTCCTGCCTTTAACTAAATAATGTACTCCAAGCATACTAAAGTGACTTTCAGTTTTTTGAATCCTCCATGGTCATTCATGCCACCGTCTTTACACCTTCTGCAACCTCTGACTAGATTGTCCTAGCTTTCCCTTGTCTGCCATATGAACGTTTTTCCCAGTCCCAAAGTTGCCTTCATGGGAAGACTTTTCTGACACTAACACACCTTTTCTGACACCAACAAATATTCTCTTGATACATTCTTTGGAAAGACTAGAAGGCAGCTCAGTTCTAACAGTTTCCCTTTTGAAAAATCCCCATGGTGTATATGTACCACATTTTCTTTATCCAGTCCACCGTTGATGGGCATCTTGGTCAATTCCATCCAATTCTTTGTTATTGTGAATAGTGCTGTGAAGGAAAGAAAACCAAATGTGGCACTTTCTCACTTATACATGGGAGCTAAACATTGAATACACATGGACCCAAAGATGGGAACACTGGAGACTGCTTGATGGGGGAAAGTGAAACTGGGGAATGAGTTGGAAGGTTATGCTCACTACCTTCGTGATAGAATCATTCATACACCCAGCCTCAGCAGCACACAATTTACCCATTTAACAAATCTGCATATATACCTCCTGATCCTAAATTAAAAGTGGAAGAAAAATTAAAAGGAAAAGCTCCAATATGAGTGCTACTCTGTAAGGTACATGTATCTAACCCCATCACTGAGTATATAAGGAAATTCTTTGCAAATGCTGAGAAGAGGGCCAAAGGCCTAACTAATTTTTCAACACTGAAGTCTGAGTTTTACAATTTGTCCCTTTTTTATGGTAATAAATTTCTCTAAAACAAGCAAGGCTGGTGATTAGGCAAGTGGCCAGCAACTCTCAGTTGACAAAGAGCTTTCTTTTCTCGGGCTACATATATTTGGAGAACAATGCCACAGGTAAGATGTCAACATTAGCCCAGTTCCTTGCTAATGGAGAATGTAGGTCTCCCTTTCATGCTATCTGCCAAGAGATGTCACTCTGGTTGTCCCTTTAAATTCTACAAGCACTTTGGGCTTTGGTCTATGCCAATACTTTCAAATCAACTTTCAATACTTTGGTGTATGCCAACTTATAGAACTGTGGTTTGGGGAGTAAACTTAGAAGTTTTCTATTTACCTTTGGGAGGCCAAGACGGGCGGATCACGAGGTCAGGAGATCGAGACCTTCCTGGCTAACCCGGTGAAATCCCGTCTCTACTAAAAAATACAAAAAACTAGCCAGGCGAGGTGGCGGGCGCCTGTAGTCCCAGGTACTCGGGAGTCTGAGGCAGGGGAATGGCATAAACCCGGGAGGTGAAGCTTGCAGTGAGCTGAGATCCGGCCACTGCACTCCAGCCTGGGCAACAGAGCGAGACTCCGTCTCAAAAAGAAAAGAAGTTTTCTATTTACTTATTAAGGCAGTTATTTGCTTATTCTACAGGTAAGTAGAATGTCTCTAACACCAGCTTTCAGCCCATTTTCATCTTTTACCCACTCTTAGTTGTTCACAAAAATAATCTAAATATCCGTGACCCCTTCCATTCCAGAAAGAACAAAGATATCAATATTACAAGAAATCAGGCTTTCAAATGTGGGTTGTAGTTAACAGTAGAAATACTCCCTGCCCTGTTTCTAAGGACACAGGTAATATACATCCCTGCTTCGTGCTTTGGGCAGCTGTCTGGATTAAAAATCTCAGAGTGGGGCATCAGTCAATGATGAGGAGGACACTTAGTTAAGTCCTGTATGCCTAAACGTTTTGGAAAGCTAAATTCTCTTTTTGCTTCAAGTATTAGTTTTCTACTTCTGTGTAACTACAAATTTAGCAGCTTAAAAATGACACAACTATATTATCTCACAGTTTCTGTAAGTCAGAAGTCTGGGCCCAGCATAAGTAAATTCTCTGCTCAGAATTTCACCCAGCAAAAATCAAGGTGTCAACAAGGTAGGGGTCCTCTTCCAAGTTCACCAGTTGTTGGCAAGATTCATTCCTTTGTGGTTGCTGAGCTGAAACCCCTGTTTCCTCACTGGCTGTCAGCCAGGGGACATTCTGAACTCCTAGAGGCTGCCTGCACTTCTTGTCATGTGGCCCCTCCATCTTCAAGCCAGCAATGGTGCCTTGAGTCTTTCTTGTGCTTTGAATCTCCAGTTCCCATGACGCTGGATAAAATGTTCTGCTTATGTCAGGCTCATGTGATTATCCCAGGGTCACTGGGATAACTTTTCTATCAACTGATTTGGGACCTTGACTCCATTTGCACGATTCTTTCACAGAAGCAGCTAGATTAGTGTTTTCTTTAATAAGTTGGAGTAGGTGTGTGTATACCGGGGTAGGAAATCTTGAGGTGGAAACATCTTAGAATTCTGTCTACCATACCTTCTCAGAGTATGAAAGAAAGTGGATTTTAGAAAGAACTTTTTTTTATCTACACCCTAAGTTTTCTCTTGTATATTGTTACTTTTCTGCACATCTTTGCCTGAATGTCTTTTCCTTAGCATGTCCTCATTTCAGAGAGTATGACAGAGTAGAGGAAAATAAGTTGGAGAAAGAGACAAGACAGATACAGCAGAGCCATGCTGGTCATATTAAAGAATGTTGATTGCATCTGCCTTGTAGTGGGATGTATTAAAGGGCTTTAGGTAGGCATGTAACATGATCGGCTGTGTTGGAAAGGTACATGAGAAGATGTGAAGAGATCAGTGCAGAATAATTGCAGTGTTTAGGTGAAAAATGACAGCTGTCTAAATGAGGGTGATGTCAATGGGGTAGAAAGGAGGCCTTCTTTACTAATAAGACTAATTAGGCATATTCTTAGCTTCCTCTACACTTCTCTTTCATGTTACTTATGACATTATTTTGGAGCTGTTGCTTAACTTGCTCTCCCCCTCTTGACTGTCTTGTGGCATTGTGTACCTAGAACAGAGCCTAGAATATAGTAGGCAATCAATACATGTTCATGATTCAATGAACGTGTTCTCTATACTATGACTAATCACAGTCCAGATTCAGTTGCTTCCCTTTAGAAGCCTCTGCTGGCCTTGTTCCTGTTTTCGCTGTCTCAGTTCAGAGGGTGCTTGACCCAGTAGCAGTTGGTGTTCCTGTTGTCTTCCTCCCACATACCCAAGGTCAAATGGGTTGGTCCATTCAACCCCAGTTGAACTTCCCTCCTCTCAGCTCATCTTGGCTCTTGGTTAGTGGCCAGGCGTGGACAAGCCTCATCATGCCTCTGATTGAATTGAATATTGTCTCTCCTACCTCAGAGCCTGCAACAGAGCCCACTTTGGCCCCATAGTCCTTATATTCTGCCTCCTCTTGTCTCCCAGGGCATGATGCAGCCTCGGTCCTGATTCCTCTCCTAGCCTTTTGAACCAGTTCATAAGTGCACAAGGACAGGAGCTCTTATAGCCTCCAGACTCACCAGGACAAACATTACATTTGATAGACTTTTGCTGTCCTCTTCCGTCCCAGGATCCCAAAACCCCTTGTTAGATTTAATGAGTCCACTTCAAAATGCTTCTGGTTTTCTGTGATTGATCTTCAATATAACTGCTTCTCTCTGCTAGGAAGGTCTTGTGAAAATTACCTTATGTCATGGATTTAATTGGCTTCACTCAAATTTTGCTTTCAGCCATTTTAGAAGGCAAGCCAATTGCTCCCACATCCCACTCTCCCCCTTCCTATGAGTGTCAAGGGAACTGTTTGTGTTTTGTTACCAAGACCGTTGTTGAACTTGAGGCTCCTACAAGAGCAAGACCCTCTTGAGTCTTGGCAACCAAATCCCACATGGCCTCACTCTGTTGATTTTGTCCTCTCAGTCCTGGTCCCTGGTGGACAATTTGTAAAATTAGGAAATTAAGAAAACAGAGACTGAAAAAGATCTGGGAAATGCTTAGTAAGGAAAATTCCTTTATAAAGATGGAACTTCCACAATAAATTTGCCAAGGAAATTTGAGCTCTAGAAACTCACAATGAGGTGCTACAAAAATTAATATTCTCTCTCACTTTTTCCTTTCTTTCAAAACCTAGTAGATGCTAAATGAACATCAATTTATTTCCCTAGGTGAAAAAAAAGGAAAAACTACAAAACTACCTTTGGATTCAAAATGGCAAGTCATGGATAAACACACTCCTCAAAATACTGGGAATCAGAGAAGGGTTGATGCAAGCCCTTTCTTGCTATAATTTCCCTTAGATTCCTGTGTTCTTCTCAATCCCTCCCTTTTCTAGGCTCATGGATTTTATATTCCCAATCCCAAGAAGTATGAAGGATGTTTCTTGAATTAGATGCCAGATCCCTCTTTCTTGCAGTTAATATGATCCTTTCCTCCTTGTGTGAAATATTATACTTGTAAACACTTTACCAGCAGGTTTATTTGAAAAAGAGAAACTATTTTTAGGAGAAGAGATGAAGCCCTGTTTCTGATTTTCTCCATAAATGTTCTGAGTCAGCCAAGAGGATACCTATACCCAATGGGCATAAAGAATGGGAAAGAAAGGAATTCCACATAAACTTGTATAAGACAAAAAGCAAAGATGGGCTGTGTCTTCAGTGTGACCACAACTTTCACTTTAAATAAGTTTTACTTAAATCACATCGTTTGAAATTTACATTCAGGGTCTGCCAGGCATTAAGTCTCTCTGCTTTTATAGAAAGATAGCTCTCTCTTAACCAGCTTATGGGGTACAAAGGGAGGCATCTGGGCGCCATGTGAGGTAAAGACACCCTTTAATGTCACCTCTCCAGGGCAGAGGAGCCAGTCCTGCACTCAGTCATGGCTCCCTCCTTGGAAGGCTCCACCTCCTTGGCTGCAAGCTAAAGAAGTAGGGATCATAAACTGCTCTCAGTCTGTGTCATCAAAGGGATTAATGGCTTTTTGGGGTGGGAGATTGTATCTTATTCAATCTTGTCCCCATTGTCTAGAACCGGGGCAAGAAGAAACGAGAGACAGAGAGAGAAAGAGAGAGAGAGAGAGATTGCTATAGAAGATATGAAAGTAAAAAAAGGCACAAAACCAACTTCAACTATAAGATTCACTAAAAATCCAGAAAAGTAACATACTGATTCCCTTTTTAAAGAAAGCTAGCAGGGCTAAGGAGGAGCTGTTACCAGTAAAGCGCCTTGGGACCTCCCCTGGTATCCTCATGGCTAGAGGTATCCTGAGATCAGAAAAGATATGATATCATCACCTCCTTCCCCCTAGCAGTAGGGACAGTGAGAGCTGTAAGTTACTAGAAGCTGTTACTACAGGACAGAAAGTAGTGGAGAGAAGTGTCAATTATGTATGATATATAATCGTTCATTTAGCAAACAAATTCGAGACTTCACATATTTTGTTAATTTGTGCAACTTATTCTAAAAGTTGAGGCTGAGTTTGTCAACATTTTACATCTCATGGCCATATGCTGTACAGAGCAACATCATTATTCCGTATTACAGGAAGGTCCTAAAGATCACAAAAATATTTAACATACCTATTCTCAATTACTATGTAATCTTCACATGGAAAGAGTGGAGTTGAGCTGGATAGAATACAACACACATTTTCAGAGTACACTTTAGGGGCTAGGCACCATGCCAGGGACTTTTTTTTAACCCTAAGTCATTTGATTTGCCCAGCTACCTGTTCTCACACCCAAGTACCCACATCCAAATTAAAGATGATAAATGGCGACTCAGAAAACTTAAATAATTTGTCCAAGAGCCATAGAGTTACATTCTGGAAAAGCTGGTATTTGAAATTATGTCTATCTGCTTTCAAAGACCATTCTCCTTCCATCACACCATGCAACTGAAATAAAGAGCCAATTGAAACATAATTGGGATGTGCTACTAGATGTCCCTAGCAAAGACAGAGACAAATGTTCTGGGAATGGGGACTGAGAAAGTCTAAGATAACCCAAAATTTTGGTCATACGTAGGCTATTAAAACTCCTCTTACCAAGCTCATTATCAGTTCTTTGCTTACAAATCCAATATATCCTATGCAAACTAGTAGTTTTTCTGTAAAATTATGATAACACAACATGGAAATCTAGAAATAGAACTGATCTTAAACACAAGGGGATCCTAAGATAGAAAATAATGGTTTCCTCACCCTCCCTTTTTTCCTTTTCCTTCTTTCTCTTTTCCCTTCTTTTTCCTCCTCTTCTTCCTCCTCTACTTCTCTCTGCATTTCTTGGCTTTCCCTCTATTTGTTGAATTCCTTCCTACTACAAACTACCTCCATTTATTTGAAAAGAGAGAAGCAGAAGTGGCTACCAAAAGCTCAACTTATGTTATTTCAGTCTTACAGTGACAGGAGACACAGTCAATTGAATAAACTCTTCTCTTATCAACATATGATATCTTCTTGAATGATCTCAATTGGCCCTTTTGGGTTATAGGCTCAGGTTACATACTGATCTCTATAGACAAGGTTCATGACAGGTGACCCACACTTGTGACCTGGTGCCAAGGGAAAAATGTGACTTATTCTCATCAAAGCCACATGGAATGGAGAAAGGCTAAGTTCTCAAGAGGGAGGAGAGGCTGTTACCCTGTTTACATAAAAAAGAAGGAGGGGACATTAATTTAAAAAGAGGGAGGGGACATTACTAATAAAGCAGACGTTAATTTACACATATTCACAAAGATACTTTTTGGATCTAACCTCATGTAAATTCTGAGATGCATCTGTCATCCTCTTTTTAAATTTCCAAAACAACTTCCAAATTAGGAATTGTTCTCTATCATCTCCTACTTTACCACCATTTTCTTAGAGCCAAAGCTACAATGATGATACACAAACCGCCTATCAAGGCATGGAGGTCTCTCATGGTTTGGGTGATGTAGTGGTGATAATGTTGAAAATGATAACAGATACCATTTCCTGAGCACCTACTATGTGTTTATGAACTCAGGCTCTAAAGTCACAGATAGATAGACCTGGTTTCAAATCAAGATCCTTCTCCCACAACTTGCAAGTTGTGGGATCTTTTCACTGCACTGTTTCCTCATTTGTAACATGGAGGGGGAGGTTATAATAGCATTGCCTCAGAGCACTTTAGCAAAGTTAAATTAGAAATATGCCTATAAAATGTTAGGTGCAATGCCTGGCACATACTATACACATCAATACATTGTAACTACTATTTTTTGGTCTCAGTCACTGCTCTAGACATTTTATTTGATCCTCAACAACTAAATAAGAGGAAAGTATTGTCCTAATTTCTTTTACAGATAAGAAACTAGAGTCTTAGGAAAAGCTGGATAATGTACTCACTCATAGCTCATCATAGTAGCAGCCTGGGATTTAAAGATGTCTCTGATTCCAAAGCCATTTGATTACCAAAGGTTTCCTGTCACCTTTGAGGAAAGCTAGATCATAATTTGGTAAGGGGTAAAATATTTGAAACCAGTTCTATACCTGAACATTCAAGATGCACAGTGGCCAAGCTGGATGACGGGAGTACCCGTGGTGTCTGTTCATGGCTCTGTAATTTCTGTCTCAACACTCGTCTCTCCTATTCTCCTTAGTATTCTGTTTATCAGCTTGCAGACAAGCCATGGAGTAGGTTTAGAACTGCTGTCAGGGCACTGCTGCTCAGAGACTCTGGGAAGCAGTGAAATTGCTGTCTGGTGTTATTATTTCTTTAATATGTTGTGGGTATTTTGTGGGATGAGTGGATTGAGTCCAGGGCCTATGCCAGAGGCCTGCACCTTGCTGTTGGAGTAGCTTCTCAGGGTTATCCAGCTGAGGGTAACAACACTGTTAGAGGTCATTTCTGTTTAATGAAGTGCTGAGAATGGGCCAGGCTACCTCTATCTTCCTTCCACGGCTGCTCCAATTTGTGTCCGATCCCAGGCTAAGTGTTCCCATCTGTGTTATTCTATTAACTGAAAAGGAAGGAATTAGCACATGAACTTGTCACATCTTGTGACCTGTTGCACACTGAGATGGGAGGTAGTGGCAGAACAAACAACATTCTTCTTCTCAGCGCCCTTCCTACTTACTGAGGAAAAGAGGGAAAGCAGTTCTGACTCCATGAAACACACACGCACCATTCCTAAAATCAGGCTGGGCCTCTCCAGGCTGCACCTTATGCAGAGCTGAGGGGAGAGGGTGGCAGAACCTCAAAGGAAACTTCCCCTGTCTGCCAAGCTCCAGATGGAAGACCTTCCCACGGAAATATTTGCTAGAGACGCGTTGCTGACACAGAGTGCTGCCAGGGAAAAGGGCCTCTGCTGGGGCTGCTCCTGCCCTTTTTCCTGGGGAAACACAAGGCTGAGACGGTGGCAGAGGCCCTCAGAGGACATGTCTTGGTGGAAGGCCCCCAGCAGGGCCCTGCATGGGTAGACTCAGGGGAAATGCTGACCAGAAACTGGTGCTTGCAACTTGCCTCTCCCACACAGGTTTTGAACGCAACATGACACATGTTGAAGGTGTCTTTGATCCATACTTCCTTTTTACAAGGCTTTTATAGGAATCCAAGCTTGACTAAGTGTTGGATACAGATTTAGAGCGAGAATACACTTGGGTATGAAGTGTTCGAGAGAACTGGGCTCCATCTCGTGCTTTCCTGATGGCACCGGCTTGTACCAGTTTGCCTTGGCAGAAACTCAGTTAGGATATGAGAGAAAGACAGAAAAAAAAAATAGAAAAGAAAAAAGAAATTCTTCTTTTAAAATCCAACTAAATTATACCCCCTGCAACTGGCACAGACCAACAACAATCACAGGCTGTCTCTCCCGGGATAGCGGACGGGACCCATCTCACGGGTGAGTTGCTCAAGACTGAAAGAGGGCTCTGTAGGCCCCAGAGAAATTTTTGCGCAGAAGAAGGGGCTCCCTGCCAACTCGGACTGCCACCAAGAGACATTGTCTGCTTCCTACTTCCCATGTCCTCTCAAAAAAGAAACACTGCTACACGAAGACAAACACCGATTCCAGGATCTCACAGTCCCAGCCTATGTCGTGACCTCCAGAAATAATTTCCATCAGCAAGTATTCAAATACGCTTTTTTTTCCTCTTTGATTTCCTCCATTTTTAGAATTTTATGGCACATACAGGGAGCCACTGTTAAGGTAGTTCTAGGCAGGCTGTTCTCTTCCTCACCCCCTATCAATAAGTTGTGAATCAGTAAATCAGGGGTGAAACTGAGGATTCTGAACTCCAGAAAGCATCATCTGACCCATGGGACTGTGATACAGATGGTGCAAGAACTTCACTCCTAAACACTTGGCATTGGAAATTCACCCAGCCCTGAATCCACAGATGATACTTGACTCAGCCAAAACTTGACCTGAACCCTCCTGTTAAAAGGATATATTGGATCCTGACTTTAATGATAGGAGTGCATGCCACCCATATTTTTATGCCCTGTCTTGTACGTGATATCCTCAGTTATTAAGGGGTTCCCTGGCTTCCCTATACTTTAGATAAGCCGGGACCCCAGGAGGAAACTTTTGCAGGTCATGGATATGTTCATGGCATATGTTGCGGTAATGGTTTCAGGAATGTATGCTTATGTCCAGACTCATCAAGTAACATACATTAAATATGTACAGCTCTTTGTATGTGCAATCATATTTCATAAAAGGTGTTTTAAAAATATTAATTCAAAGAATATTTATCAGATACACTTTTTACAAAATACTATGATTGCCGTCGATAATACATAAGTGACCACAATGTATGATGGTCTAGAGTAGACTTTACAGCCTTATAATAAAATAATTGCAACCGAATGTAATAAAGATATTAGATATTTATTAAGGCTTCAATATTACTCAGGGCTGTGAATATATTAGAGAATGTAATCAATTGTATAGAGTAGGCGCTATTGTTATTCACATTCTGCTGATGAGGAGACTGAACTCCAAGGGGCTGGGCAACTTGCTCATAAATATTCTATTGTAAGTGACAGTGCTCTGGTGCTCACCCTTGCAGCCCAAGTCCAGAGAACCTGCTCTTTAAATGCTGTTGTAGGTCTCTGTAGGAACTGCTGAAGGAGCAATTAATCTATCTAGGCCATAGAAGGAAAATAATGAAAATTACTTTACACCACTGCATTTTCCTTTGTCTATTATTTGGCCCCCACATGGCCATGTTCCCATCTCCAGCTCTCTTGCCTGAGCTCCACACTGTGAGCTCCAGCTTCCACTGCTCATCTGCACCCATGGGGCCAAAGGTGCCAAGAAGCCAGCGTATCCCAATCTTGGCTGATAATCTTTTCTCCTAAATATTCCTTTCCTTCTAGACTTTCTGGTCAGTGGAAGACCTGATTTTCTCCTTGAAAAGCTAAGCAGAGGCTACCAGCTGTGGTCTGTCTTCAATCTAACAGCAAATAGGCTGAGCATGGTGGCTTATGCCTGTAATCCCAGCACTTTGGGAGGCCGAAGCTGGTGGGTCACTTGAGGTCAGGAATTTGAGACCAGCCTGGCCAACATGGTGAAACCCCATCTCCACTAAAAATATGAAACATTAAATGGGCTTGGTGGCAGGCGCCTGTAATCCTAGTTACTCAGGAGGCTGAGGCGGGAGAATCACTTGAACCCAGGAGGTGGAGGTTGCAGTGAGCCAAGAGCGTACCACTGCACTGCAGCCTGGGTGACAGAGTGAGAGGCTCTGTCTCAAAAACAAAAAATTAAATTTAAATTAAAGCAAATAGATAATAGTATGGAGTATCAAAATAAGACATGCCCTTTCTTGGAATGAAATATTGTTCTCACTTACAATAGAGATAAATAATCACCCATGTATTAAGTTCAGGTCTTTTTCACCAACTAGAATATAAGCTCTCTGAGGGCAAGGACTGTTTTATTTATCATTGATCCACAATACTTAGTACGGTGCCTTTAAATGTTTGATAATTATTGTTGGATCAATGAATGAATCCCTGCTTCCACTGTCATATCCTTTGTGTTGGACTCCCTACCTAATGGCTGCTCATTCTTTTTAACACTGAAGTAATATCTACTATGTGCCAGGTACTTTTCTAGGTCTTATGAATGCAGAGCTAAACAAAACAACAACTTACCCTTGAGGAACTTATGGTTTCTGGAGGCTGAATTGATCTTTTAAAATCTTAAAGTGCTGCCCTGGTGAAAACTCTCCAGTGGCCTCCCATTCTAAGTAAGAGAAACATCTGAGCACCTGCCTGGCCCATAGGATGCTCCCTGACCTTCCCTTGCCTCATGCCACCTTTCTTGTTGGTGAGTATTTACAAGCTACACTAGTGGCCCCCTGTTTTTCTCTTTCTTGAACCTGCTAAGTATCTCCTTCACTTTGGGCAGTAACTTCTTCTTCTTCCCTGAAGTCACCTTTTTCTGATCTTCACCTGCCTGGATTCTTTGGTCATTCATTTCTCAGCCTTAAGAGCAGTTCCTAAGAGAAGTTTTTTCAGGTGACCCAATAAATGTGATCCTCTAGTCTGTTGTACCACCCTGTGTTAATTCTCTCCACAGTGCTCATGGCTACCTAATACATTCTTGGGTCTTTATTAGTTTATCATCTGCCTCCTGTGCTAAAATGTAAGCTGTAAGAAATGTATCTTCTCTGATTTGTTTGCCATTGCATCCCATTATCAGAACAGGATCAGGCACATCTTTGATGCTCAATAAATAAGAGATGAGGTACTGAATTCTTGAATAAATAAACCTCTACTAAGGTATTGGCCATGTTCTTTTCTCTTCTCATTCAACAGCAGGTTAAAGAAGTGAGTTTTGTTTGTTTGATTTTTAATTTTCAACAAACTATTTGTTATATTATCTATTCCATTCATTATTTGATGGTTTTATTGCATTGTGTTCTCAGTTGTTTATTGAAGCACTGCTTACACTGCTCAGAAATTAAACTTTTTTTTTTCAAATCAATAAAGATCGGGTAAATAAACTGCTTTACCTCCATAAAAGAGAGAACTCTACAGCCATTAAAATGCTAATATGCGCCTTTATTTATTGATATGGAAAGGTTTCCATAGGATATTATTGATTAACAAGCATTTTATAAAATATTATTAATCAGTTCACTAAAATCGTATATGTGTGTTCTAAGACAGATGTTCAGCAAAATGTCAGTGCGTGTTTCCTCTGGGTTGTGGGATTTTAGGTAATTTTAAAATATGACTTGCAATTTATCCATAAGTTAATGTTTACAATTATTACACAATATTTCACTACGTGGAAGGAAATTTTCAAAAGCTCTTTTTAATTTAAAAACATGAAAGTTAAAAAACAATGAAGTGAGATCTGGCATGGTGACTGACACCTCTAATCCCCACACTTTGGGAAGACGAGGCAGGTGGATCGCTTGAGGTCAGAAGTTCGAGACCAGCCTGGACAACATGGTGAAACCCCATCTCTACTGAAAATACAAAAATTAGCCGGACGTGGTGGCATGCACCTGTAGTCCTAGCTACTCAGGAGGCTGAGGCAGGAGAATGACTTGAACGTGAGAGGCAGAGGTTGCATTGAGCTAAGATAGTGCCACTGAACTCCAGCATGGGTGAAGGAATGAGATTCTGTCAAAACAAAGAAGAAAAAGAAGAAGAAGAAGAAGAAGAAGAAGAAGAAGAAGAAGAAGAAGAAGAAGAAGAAGAAGAAGAAGAAGAAGAAGAAGA
>NW_012121820.1:13894720-13910253 GCF_000951035.1 Colobus angolensis palliatus
GAGGAGGAGGAGGAGGAGGAGGAGGAGGAAACAAAGAACAGAAATAAATGAAACAAGGATTTTTCCATTGATTGCTATCACCCATAGCATAAAGTCTGAACTCCTTAGTGAGATCTAAAGGCTTTCCTTTCTCTCTAGACTCAAATTCTAACATTGCTCCCCATTAGAATCCTAAATCCAGGCATAGTCCTTCATTTGCAGTTGTCTAAGACTGACTACTTGGCCTCACTCTTGCCATTTCCATTTTCATGGCTGTTCCCTTCGCCAGCAATGCCCTCCTTTTGCCTTGCCAATCAGGGACACACCTGTGGATCTTTGAGGATTCAGCTTCACACCCCACTCTCTCTGACACCTTTCCTTAAATCTGGCCACTGGCTGTGTCAAAACCCTGCTCTCTTTTCGCACCTATATCTGGGTATCCACCTGTTCACATTCATGTCCTGTTTAATAGCAGGCACTATGTCCTGGTAATTAAACTATGTCTAATAATTATGGAAGATAACCTTGTTCTTAATTATCCTTCACTATGACCCTACAAGTGCCATCATTACCTCAATTTGACAGCAAGGAACATTTAAGTGAGTTTCCCAGTCTTACGCAGTAGTAGTACCAGGATTCAGATGCAGCCATTTCTGCTCCAGATTTTATGCTCCTACTCACTATCCTCTGCATCCCCCACCTGTCATAGAACATGGAACATTGTGAGACTTTATTTAGATTTATGGAGTGGTCAGCGCACCAAGGCATAAATTCTCACACTGGAATGAGGCTTCATCCTAAATACAAGAAACAAAGCTCAGCACTTCTATATCCACAGCTTTTTGTGATTTAAATTATTTGTCTTGTACTGTAATTACTAAAGTTTTCCCAGAAACAAAGACTTTTGAAGATGCACCTTCAATAATGTCTCATGATGGAAGGCCTCAATCTTAATACCTTGCTTCTATTTAACACTTTAGTTGATATCTTAGAGGAGCATAAAACTATACTACGGTTTATTACCAGAAATTTAAAAATAAAATGAGATAATCAAGAATACAGAGTATGTTCATTGAGTACAGTGTGTTTAGCTCTAGATTCCAAGTGCCTGGGATAAAATCCTCATTTCACCTTTTACTCACATTGGACCTTGGGCAAGTTGCTTTTATTTTCTATGTCTCCATTGTCCTATAAAATGGGGATGCTAATAGTACCTTCTCCACGGTGTTATTTTGAGGATATAATGAAATAATACAGGCAAAATGCTTAGCACAGTCTGGAGCATAATAGGTGCTTAATCAAGCATAAAATAAAAAAATAGCTATTGTTATCACTATTTTCCATTCTAAGGACTATTGCATCAGGAAGACTAGAGGCCAGGTAAGGCACTTAGAAGACTGAAGTCGCCTTGATCCAATATTTAAGAGGAGGCGGTGAAGGAAAATGAACTTTCTTCACTAATCCCATGCTGACATATCTCAATAGACTAATAAATCCTTTACCAGATAATATTTGCCTCTTCCTAGACTATACTTTCCCTGTATTTTATTCTAATAGGGTTGCAGCGTTCTTTTTTCTGGTTTTTTTTTTTTTTCCAGTGACACTCTTCTCTAATTCTAGCTTAGCACTGATCCCAGTTCCAAAAGATAAGGGGCAAATAGGCAAGCACTGTGTCCAGGAAGCAGGGAAAGGGGGTGAGAATGAAACCTCTATTCTGCCACATGTAGAACTTACTCTCTTTCTACCCTCTTTTAGACCACAGTGCCAACCAAGAGGAGACTGGCAATGTCCCAAGTCCAACAGGGTCCCAGAATGGGAGCCCAAAATGTGTACATCCTGAATATTCAGACATGTCCGGGAATGTCTGGAGGGTCAGCCAGGCAGGCAGGACATGAGCCAAGGAGCCTCATGAGTGGGTTTCCAAACTATCTGATGATTCCTTCCCCTATCTGGCCCACAGCCCTGTTAGAGCAACTATCTTATTCTGTTTCAGGTTTAAACTTGTCTGTTGGTTCCTTACTAAATACCAAATTCAGTGAGGTCTTCAGTGATGTCTACTTTATTAGTGTAGACACTAATTAGTATAATGTAGTGGTGTTCACACAACACCCAGAAGAGGTACTGACTCATACAACACACACAATAGGTATGTTAGAAATAAATGACTGAATAAATTAATGAATGAAAGGGAGCTGAAGAACGATGTTTAATGCAAGGAAAGTGATTTTCTGGATAAAGGAGTAGCCTTTTATTCATGCCATTTTGAATAAAACAAGCATGGGGAGTTATTTAAATGGCATTTCGCCATCCCTGGCCCTGGGAACTTTTAACAATATACTGTAAGAAAACAATTTCTTGTGAAACAAATTCCCATGAATCTCTGTAATCAAGGACAACACTGGACATCCTTGCTTTAAGTATGTTTCCCAATGGCATATAACAAGGGTGTTTGGAGTGAGTTCCCTCATTAGTTATATAACCACTTGAAGACACTGGAGAACAGAGATAAACAGAACCTATAAACCCGGAAGCTATTTCAGAAGGGAACATCCCTGAAATGACCTGGGAACCCAAGTAGCTAGAAATTGAGTAGGAGTTCACACAGAGGGTCACTGGAAAAAGGAAAAGATGTCTTCTGTGATGAAAAGTTTTTAAAATAAGGACCGTGCCGTACTCTGTGGCTGTGGGCAATTTATTCATCAGTGAAGTGGAAATTTTCATAGTATCTGCCTTGAATGTTATTGGTAGTTTAAGTTATACAATATGGCTGGGCGTGGTGGCTCAAGCCTGTAATCCCAGCACTTTGGGAGGCTGAGATGGGCAGATCACGAGGTCAGGAGATCGAGACCATCCTGGCCAACATGGTGAACCCCATCTCTACTAAAAGTACAAAAATTAGCCAGGTGTGGTGGCGGGCGCCTGTAATCTCAGCTACTCGGGAGGCTGAGGCAGGAGAATTGCTTGAACCCAGGAGTCAGAGGTTGCACTGAGCCAAGATCACCACTGCACTCCAGCTTGGTGACAGAACGAGACTCCGTCTCAAATAAATAAAAGTTATATAATATATGCAAAATGTTCTGCATGGTTGCCAATGCGTGATAATTATAGTAGGCATGATAGCAATGAAGTTGATGCTAGAAAGAGGTGAACATGTGTAAGCTTGTCAGAAATACTCCATTTCTATCAGGGTAGGCAAGTCTTCAGTAGAGTTATCCCAATTCTGGTATGTGGGTAGTGAGCCAGAGAAAGGCTGTTTTCTTCTGATTCTTACAATCCAAGGGTATTTTTCAGATTATTGTGGTCAGGAGAAAAAATAAACATTGCATTTTGAGAGTTTACCCAGATTTACTTAGCAAATGACCGTCTGAATCATCAGCCATTTGCAACTCCTGATGTCAGAGCCCACCCGTCACTTGTCAGCAATGCAAAGGCACTGATGACACATGGATGCAAGAGATGACTGTGTGCCTTCTCATGTTACTTCTACTGTGGGTGATGTGAGGGAGTTCCTCTGAAAGTCTGTAAGGATTTAGTACTGGAATGCTGCTCATTAAAGACAAGAATTGAAGAGAAGTTTTCCTAGAGTTTTCAGTAAAGGTAGATTAAACTAACGTTTCCAAGAGTTGACTTGTAAAATGGAACCTAGAGAATTCATGAATCTCTCAAGAGCTTGACCTTATTTCTAGAAAACGAATTTAAAATCTTTCTAGAAAAGACTGTATACTTGCATGTGAGGGCACATCTATTATGCTGAGTACAGAATGTCACCAGAGAAGTGGGACCATATGGCAGGACAGGATAGTGAAATAGGTTCATATCCTCATGGAAACCACATCTCCCAGCAAACGAGGTTGTTCTTGGGAAGAGTTCCCTGCAATTCAGAGAGAAAAAAAATCTGAAACATAGCTGGCCAGATGAGTATTCATTTTCTAGGTATAGCACATATTTGGTATATTCTTATCATCTTAACAAAACTTCATCTATTATTATTTATTTTTGTCTATTTAATATGTAGTTAAGAGTCATGTGTGTATACATATCCCAAACAAACATTTTCCTTTGAATTTCCAAAAGATTATATCTATTTAATTCTCTGTTATTAAAAATAGCAAACTATGTCATAGTTATTTATCCATAATAGAATATAACTACAAATAAATGAATTCTTATACTGTTTTGTATCTTTTTTTTTTCAACCCAGGATTCTACTCTATGTGATATTAACACTGACACATCTGTTGTTCCTATTTACATTTTCCTGACACATATTTTCCAGATATATTATGTTTAAACTTTCTGAGACACTTTTTAAAAATTGTTTCTTTGAAGAGGTGCATCTTTGTTTTTAACCTGAACTGACGATTCCTAAATATTAAAGGGTGGCATTATAATTTACATTTAATGTCATAAGACATACATTTGCACTTCCTTCTATGATCTTATTTTATGTTTTCTGGATTTTGTGCTTTCCTACCATTTCCCTTATTTCCTGTCTTTAGCTAGATGAACTCTGCTTTTATTTCTTTAATCTCCTGCAGTAATTTGGGAGGAATCATCCTGTTTTTTATTTCTACTAAATTTTGCAGAATAACATACTTGATCCAATATTTCTCTAATTATCAAGGTCAAAAAGAAACAATAGCTTTTGACTCAGTCCTATTTTAAGTTGAGAAACTTAGCACACTTTATTATTTTTTTTTTTACTTCTTTTTACACTTCCCAGTATTTCATAGTGCAATATGTAGTCTTGGACGACCGTTATTGTTTCCCACAGTATTTTACATTTTGGTTTATATTTATTTTAAAATTTAGAAAATCCTCCCTCTCATTTCTTTTGGAAGCATTCTTGGCCCTGTTCTTATTAATTTCTACTTTGTTTTTGCTCAATGTTCTTTTCCATTGTCTTTGCAGGATTCTGTTATGTGGATTGTCCCTCCAAGGCTGGTGTCCTGGGGACTCTGTTTTATGTCCTTGTTACCTCTCGCTCCCTTTAGTCTCTTGGGTGCCCTCATACATGCTCGTGTGTGTGACCTTCACCCCTGTGCTTGTGTCTACTGGATCTCTATCCTCAGATCAGACTCTCTCTTGACTGCACCATTTGTATAACCAACTGGCTACTGGATAATATCTTTAATATCTTAGAGACACACACAGAACTTCAACAGAAATATTTACAGAAATACAGATGTCTAGCATTATTGTACTACCTCTCTAAGTTGGGGAATAGGTGTGAAGAACTAAACAATATTGAGGACCTGCTATGGTATATTCATACATCACACCACTCCATTCTCACTTTGACACCCTCTGGTATAAAGAATTAGGTGCCCAATTCTAAAAGTTGACAAACTGAATGCCAGGAAGGTTAAGAAACTTATCCAAGACTTGATTTGGGTTCCAAAACCCTCGATCTTTCTATTTCTTCCACATTAAAACTTTGCTTTATCATTTCTTCTGATTTCATTTACCTCTGTGGCTTGATTTCCTTTCTTTAAGAGTCAGATCTTAGTCTTTCCATTTGGACTCATCTTTCTGGGTCGTCCACTCCTTCCTAAGGGTATTTCTAGGTTTGATTCCACATGTAGAAAGTATGAAGAAGGAAAAGTTTCATTGCCTGCAATTGGCCAGGAGACTGGGTCCACTCTGCGGTGGGAGTAGGGGCTGTTCTAGACCCTCAATTCCTCTGTTTCCAGGTCCTGGATCTTAAGGGGAATGGATGGGACCAACCGTGGGAAGGGCATCCTATAGGCTTCTAAGAAATTAATTAGCATTTGTAACTGTTTTTCTTCTACTCTTTCCAACTTTACCTCAGAAGATAGGTGGGACTAGAATAGTACAGAGTTCTGTAAAACTGAAGCACTGTATTTGAAGTGCCATGTGGAAGTTTCTGGTTTGGTTTGGGTTCAGATGGATTCTTCCACTGGCCCTGTTTGTTCCCAGTAAGGTTTCTTTTCTCTGATATTTCAGGCCAACCTAAGATAGCAGAGCACTGAAATCATCAAGCTAAAGGATCTCTCAAGTTTCCATGTAAAGCAAATGTTAAGAATAGATCTTTCCTCTACCTATATTTTGGGTGGTACAAAATGCCTACATTCCTGAAGTCCTGCTTCTGTAGACCAAGGCCAACAGATTGTTCTTTGAATGTCTCAAAAGCTCTTTTTTTCTTATAATGCCAAATGCAATATTTTTTTGAAAATTCTACACCAGAAGTTTCCCAGCTGAGAAAACAGGCTTGTGAAAAATGGTTTCAGAAAATGTAATAAACCATGCAAAAGTTGTTCAGGATGTGTTTGAAATGAACATCTGGATACAAGTGCAAAATTACTCCTTTCCCCTCTTCCACTTTCTCACAGCTGTTTGAAAGAGTCCTGAGGGCAGGAAAACAGGTCAATGAACTAAACTGCACCTTCCCCCCTCTTCCAAACCCTGTTGCACCTATGCAAGGAATCTAGATCCCATATGTGTTTAATAGGTGAGCACAAATACAAGGAAAAAAATTATCTTGATTCCTGTTGACTCTCTGCAGCAACTCCAAAGGAAAATAAACTCTGGATTTTAAATTTTTTCAAACAAAACTTATGGTTCTAATAAAATGTTGCTTTAAAGTTGACTTCTTTGTATCAAGAACTGAACAAGCCACCCATTTCTCTGTATTTCTTAAAAATGAAGGATTTTACGTCACACTTTCCCCAAATGGAAGAAAATCCAGTTCCCAAGGCTTTGCCTTTTAACATATAATTGAGAAACATAAATGATTCTCTGTGTTTTTACTGAATTTCTCATTGTATTTGTTTATTACAAATCCCTTCCATAACTACTATGACAACATATACATCCAAAGATGGCATCAGCTAGATAAGTAGATCAGAAAGGAACAAATTTACATTTAACAGATCTTCATGAGATTATCAGTGTTCACAACAAATGCAGCAAATATGAAATCATTACCTCATATCAGAAGAATGGTTACAGAAGTCTTTGGGGGGACCAGATAGATGTTTTCACACAAAAAGAGGCTGACTCATCAACCCTGTGCTGTCAGAGGCCAAAATGGGCCTGAGGAAAAGAAGAGATTCACTACTTAGCACAATAGTTTTTGTCATTTGTTTCAAGCACTCGCCTCCTTTACTGGTCTCTGGGATTTTCTACAATAGGGGAGGAGCCTTAGTCATCCCTGGATCCTTGTGCTGTACTGTCAACAGTACACAGTACATTGCATGTGTTCATTTGATAGCTAAATGACTGGCTGAATAACTGGAAGCAATTCCTCATATAGATTTTCCAATTACTAGAAAAACTCCCTTATGAAAAAATGGCTAAATACTTGCAAAAAATGTTTGAGGAGTACAGACAGGGTATTTCTTAGATTACGAGGAGTCCAAGGCCCTCCCATCTTTTTGGTGTCTGAAATTCTAAGTCCTCCTTCTAAATTGTTTGGAAGGAAATTCTTGTCCACATGCTAGAATTATCTATCAGCAATCTTTCTTCTTCATACTCCTCATGCTATGTTTACAGACATACCCTGTTTCTTACTAAGCCCATTGTAGAAACAAACTTTGAACTTGACCTCTGCTTCAAAGCTTCTGCTATCTAATTTATCCAGCTCTTTTCAGCTGGTTTTATTTTTATTTTTATTTTTTTTGAGACAGAGTCTCATGCTGTCACCCAGGTTGGATGCAGTGGTGCGATCTCAGCTTACCGCAATCTCCGCATCTAGGGTTCAAGCGATTCTCATTCCTCAGCCACCTGAGTAGCTGGAATTACAGGCATGCACCACAACGCCCAGCTAATTCTTATATATTTTAGTAGAGACCAAGTTGGCCAGGCTGGTCTTGAACTCCTGGCCTCAAGTGATCCACCTGCCTCTGCCTCCCAAAGTGCTGGAATTACAGGTGTGAACCACCGTGCCTGGCCCTGTTTTGCTTAACTGAGTTCCTACGCTTTGCCACGCACTGTGCACAGCAGCGAATACATACTAGGGTGCTATTGAACTGTATGGTAGAGATCACCTGGCCCAGAATAGCAAAGTAGGCTTTCTTGGAGAAGCAAATTAGAAGGAAAACAACAATGAACTAGATGAAGAAAGCATCAAGGAAAAGGGTATTCCAGTATGAAAGAAAATTATTAATGGTATCTGATATAGGTTAGACATTTGTCCCCTCCAAATCTCATGCTCAAATATAATCCCCAGTGTTGGAGATGGGGTCTAGTGGGAGGCATTTGGGTCATGTGGGTGGATTCCTCATGAATGGCTTGGTGCCCTCCTCTGAGGTAATGAGTGAGCTCTTGACTTTTTAAAAGAGTGTGGCATCCCTCCTCCTCTCTTTCCTTCTCTCTCACCATGTGACACACTGACTCCCCTTCCCCTTCCACCATGATTGGAAACTCCCTGAAGCCCTCACCAGAAGCAGATTCTAGTGCCATGCTTCTTCTAGAGCTGCAGAACCATGAGCCAAGTAAATCTCTTTTCTAGTAAATTACCCAGCCTCGGGTATTCCTTTATAGCAACACAAAATGGACTAATAAAGTGTCATTGAGTTGAAACAGCATGGAAGAATAGAGGTACTATAAAAAGCTGTGACTAAAGAGTAGAGCAAAAGAGATAGAATTGTATAATGGGAAGAAGGGAGCAGAGGCCATGGTAGGAGCCCATCTAAGTCATATTCATGCATTTGAACTTTACAACAGTCCAGCCCAAATGGATTATGTGAAAACCTAAACTCACCATTTATTCCTCAGGCCAGTCATTCTTCAGGCCATTCCCATTGCCAAGTATAGTCCTCTTCTAATTTCTATCTTGTAAACATTTTCCTATCCCACAAAACCAACCCCTAAGAGCCACTCCACAACCCCACCCCACCCCACCCCCCACCACCACATTCTCTCAGAAGCCTTTGATGGTTTCTTTGAGTGGGCCCACCTCTCCAGAGACCACTTCCATATTTCGCCTCATGTCTGTGTTGGCTGGACTCGTGACATTCCACCCATAGAGCCTGGGCTGCATGACAGAGGGGATATCTCCTATCACTTCTCCTACCCCCATTCAACTCAGGAAATGTTTACCAATGAACTGTGCATAACGGTCTGCTGAGAAAAGACTACTGGCCAGAAGGAGCATCTGTCAGGCTTCTCGTTTCAAATATTGATGCTATCATCTGCTCAATGTGGAATCCTGGACAAGTTGCTTAATCTCTTCAAGTGTCATTTTATTCAAGTGTGAAAGGGGTATCATGGTAATATATATCCCATAGGGCTTACATGAATATTAAAAATAATACTTGTGATTGACTTAGGGCTCAAAAATGTTAGTTGTTATCCTGGCTTGACAGTTCAGAGAGAGTCTCTGAACTGTCAAGCCCGATCATGCAAAATCCTCAGAGGATTTTGCACCCCACATGTCTGACTCTACTGTCTTTGTCCTCAGCAACCCTATAATAATGCAAACAGGAGAAAAACCATTAAAGAGAAAAATAATTATCATGGGTTTTTGATTTCTTACATGCACATACATACATGCTAAAGTTGAGCTGAGGGAGGAACAAACAATACGAAATTATAGAGTCACACAAAGTAAAAGACATTTGAGGAATCGTGAGGCGATGCTTCTTCTTGGACCCCAGTTCTGCCTCTTGGTTTGTATGCTGTCTTACCACCGGAAGCTGGGTCTTCCTCAGGCCTGTTTTGACCTCATTAGATTGTGCCCTCTCCAGTCTCTCCCACTGTGGGGTAACCAGGATGATCATATTGATTACACAATGATTGTTCAAACCGAGATACTTGGGGAGGGAATGGATGCTCTGTTAAACATTATCCTGGAAGCAAAGGTATAAACTGGACAGTCACTGGCAACTTAAGCTGTGTGGTCATCCAAATTAGAACCAGCAATCTTGCTGACTGGGGTCACACAGCCTTCAGTATCTTTCAAGTTCCTTCGTCTCCCAGCTAAAGAAGAATAAAGGCTCTTTCTGATCCAATTTATTTTTAATTGTATCAGAACATTTTAAGCTCAATGTTGCACATAGGTTTCCTGGAAGGCCATGTCAATATATTGTGAAACATTTGGATCTTTGGGTATCAGGATGTTAGACTATAATGAGCAATTTTCATCCCAAATCTTTAGAGTCATGTAGATAAACCGATTGGTTTCGATTCAGGGAACTTAACTGCCAGCTTCAATTAGCTCGGCTTCTTTAATATATTCTTTTTCTTATATAGTAGGCAACTTCAATAAATTATTATTTATAGAGTACTTATTAAAATGCTACAGGGAAATCATTCCTGGAAACATCTCACTGTGTAACTGTAAATGATCAAGCCCTCGCTCACTGATTGAGTGTTGGAGGACTTAAGTCAGATCACAGGATCACAGCAACTCATGCCTAAAGGAGACCTCTGACAGCATGCAGGCCACCCACCCTATTCCATCTCCAACCTCCTTCAACAACATCCCTACCACGTAGGTATCCAGGAAATATCTGATGTGTCAGCGATGAAGGGACTCATTCCTGCCCAGAGTAACTTTTTCTTTGCTGAATGGCTTTGCCAAATAAAAACTGGTTCCTGATTTTAAATGGAAATCAGTGTTTCCCAAACATTTATGCACTGAGCCTCATTCTTTAATATAGACTGCATTTTTCAATAACATTGATCTCTTTCAGCCCTTTTTTGTTCTCACTTCACACATGGTGGCAAAGATCTACATCATCAGAGCTGGTGAGAAGCAAGCGTGGCCCATAAAGTGACAGACAGTAGGGCAAAGTGGTTGATCCCATGGACTAGAGCCAAAGTACTTGAGTTTGAATCCTAGCACTGCCTGTAGTAAGGCAAGGCATTTAACCTCTCAGAATCTCAGTCTTCTCACCTGCGCAATGGGAAATGTTACTGATATCTGTTTTGGGGTGTTTTTGAAATATTCTAGGAGGCAGTGTATGTACAGTGTTTAGAACCGTGTCACCCAGCATACAGTAAACACTACATAGCTATTATCACGTAGAATCCCAGCAAATAGAATCTGGACATTGTCCTGCTATTGTAAGATTAGTGGTTAGTGGGTAATGGCTTAGTCTCATGCACTGCGTAGCTCTAAAATTCAGCCTCCACAAAATACCCCACCAAGCATTCCTATTTTTTTTCTTTGTTTTAATGTCTAACTTAGTCTCTGGAGGGTATAAACTCTGGTAATTAAGAGTCAGAATCTAGGAAATTGTACTCAACTCAGATATACATTAAATTCATTGGACTGTTTTTTTTAAAATAGCAATGAAATAGGAATTCTTGAGGGTTCAGAAATGGATATTTTCCAAAAGTTCCTCAGGGAGTTCTAATGTGCGGCCAGGTAAGAACAACAGACTTCAAATGAGTCTTTATGGACCAGAATCTGGGCTCTCTCAACTGCCAGTGGCACAACTTAGGGCAGGCTTCTTAATCTCTTCAGGCCTCAGTTTCCATAACTATAAAATAGGAGTAAAAAGGGGAAGTTCCTTTCTCATTAAACTGCTATGATACTTAAAGGAAATAGCACGTGTGGATAACAGAGTATTCATTAGGTATTAATACTGAGTACCTGACTTTACTATGCAGCTTCCATCCTCACCCCATCTCTTTCTATCACTTCTGCCTCAGCCTGTCAGTAGGTATTAATATACTGAGTACCTGACTTTGCTATGCAGCTTCCATCCTCACCCCATTTCTTTCTATCACTTCTGCCTCAGCCTGTCAGTAGGTATTAAAGGGTGATAAGCACTGCCTCAATTATAGGTGTAACCCACAGTCCTGGACACTAGAATCTATCAAGAGATCATTACCTAACCTGAGTATATTTCAGGCTGATGATGACTCACTTTGCTTTTCTGATAATTGAAAATTACTTGCATTTACAGAGCATGGGAGCAGACTTGGGTCCCCTGTGGCAGAGCACTTAGGAGGGATGAAAGCAAACTTGCCAACCTGGCCATGGTTTATATCAGCCCTGGAATCATTGTCCTGGATGAGTCACTTAAAAAAGTGTGCAAGATGAGCAGAAGGGTACTACATACCTGCCACTCAAACCAGCAGCATTGACATCACCTGTTAACTTACTAGAATGACAGAATCACTAGAGTTACCTCAGGCCCACCAAATCAGAAAGGGAATATTAGCAATATCCCGGGTGAGCTTTCTGCGCATTCACTTTGGGGAGTGTTGTTCCTTATCAGTATCAAGAGGAATTCATTCCCAAAGTTTGTAAAACTTTCCAGAAACAACCTTCAGCCTACCACCTATGCAGCTGGGTTGACGCTTACATAATACTCTTAAGCAACCCTTTGAATCAAAGCCCTCTAAATTATCTGCTTTTCTCCCTTTTTCATGCACCCTATACCACTGTCTCAGCAAGTATATAAATGCCTTCTTTGACTTATTTTCTGACTTGGGGTTTCTATCCAGTTTCTGACCCTTGCTGGAACTCAGCACCTGATATTTGGTTTAAAGGAGGCCTTAGGTCTGTTTCCTACTTCAGTCACAGAGAGGGAGAGAGAGAGAGAGTAAGCTGTTGACTAATACAACTTCTCTCACTATTTCCTACCTCTGACTTTCCACTCCAGGGGTCTATGATATTAAGGTGGTGTGGAGTCTGAATTCAGTTTGAAACAGAGAGAAGCTGGGCCCTAGGTAGCATGTGCTAAAGGACTTTGCTAAACAAAAGGACCTCAAAGCAAAGTCAGAGAATAGTTTCTTCCAATTATCATTTGGCTTTACATTGTCATTACATACATATTGAAATCTTTGATTTCATAGGGGTTTACATAGCTAAAGTACAGATGGAGGGAGTCAGTGAATTAAAACCTTTGATGAAGGCCCACTGTGACTCATGCCTGTAATCCCAGCACTTTGGGAGGCCGAGGCAGGCGGATCACTAGAACTCAGGAATTTGAGACCAGCCTTGGCAACATGGCAAAATCCATCTCTCCCCAAAATATAAATATATTAGCCAGGAGAGGTGGCATACGCCTATAGTCACAGCTACTAGGGAGGTTGAGGTGGAGGATAGCTTGAGCCTGGGAGACAGAGGTTGCAGTGAGCCGAGATTACACCACTGCACTGCAGCCAGGGTGACAGAGTGACACCCCATCTCAAAAAACAAAACAAAACAAAAACAAACAAAAATAAGAAAATCTTTGGTGAGTCCTGGGGTACAGAAACAGCTGTTATCCTTACACACACACACACACACACACACAGCATCTATTATTACACAGGAAAATGTGGATCCAAAGGTGAACAACTATGAGTTCTGTCCCCACCTCTCACCTCTAGCCCTATGAAGCTTACACTTTGATGGGGAAATATATATGAATCAAATAACTACCAAAATATATGTTACATATTAACAGTGATAAACCCTCCTAAAAGAGAGGTACACTCATACATGCTGGGCTTAATAACTAGGTGGTGGGTTGATAGGTGCGGCAAATTACCACGTCACACATTTCCTTATGTAACAAACCTGCACACCCTTCACATGTACCCCAGAACTTAAAATAAAATTTAATAAGGAAAAGAAAAAGAAAAAAAATGTAAGAGAGAGGTACAAGTACTGTGAGGACATGCGAAAAGGGAGATGGTTCTACTCAGAAAGGTTTTTCTGAAGAAGCAACAAAACTGAGGGGTACATAGGGTTAGCCAGATTCAAGGGTGTGACAGGGAATGGAAGCCCAGCTGGCGCTGAGGTCCTGTGACCAGGGGAATCCATGCCCTTTTGAGGAACTGAAACAAATCTGGTGTGAGAGGAGTCCACAGAAGAAAGAGGGGGAGGAGGGGCTTGACTCCAGCTGAAGCTGGAGTGATTGTGGGAGTGTGTTGGTCTTCATTTTGAGAATGCTGGGAAGTGATGAAGGGTTTGAAGCAGAGGCAGCAGGGCCAGACTTGCGTTCCTGCAAGAGTGGTCTCTCTGCCATGTGGAAACAGATTGGAGGAGGGCAAGAGAGGATGTGAGGAACAGGCCAGTTAGGACTGCACTGCAGTCTTCAATGGTAGAGACGGGCTGCTTACACTGTGGAGGTGATGAGACAATGGGGAGAAATGGGGAGTTCCAAGAGGGAGTTAAGTGGTTAAATCAGAAGAACTCAGATTAGTGTGGTGGGCAGGAGCAGGGGAGAGGGAGGTGTTAAGGATGACAAATCGTTTATAAAACAACTGGATGTTGTTCTCTGAAAGAGGGATCTCTGAACAAACACCAGACAGGGAGGTCGGGGTTGCCATGAGTTAGTTTTTAGATATTTTGAGTTGGAGGCCTTCCCTGACCTCCCAGACAAAGATACATAGTTATGAAATTTGAATGAGCATTCTAACTTGGAGGGACATATTTTATAATGGTAATTTTAAAAGTGGAAATGACAAAAGTTACTATTTGTTGAATATTTACTCTGTCCCAAGGTTAGATATCTATTATTTAATTTAAACGCTCCAGGACTCTCTGTATGAAAAGACTGATCCTCCCATGTTACAGACGAGGAAGAGGAGGCCCAGAGGGAGCAGCACCTTCAAGCTCTTAATGACTGTGTCACACTGCCCCCTGCTGAGCAGCGATCACGTGCCAGGCTCTCAGGGAGTTTGCATTCCAGTAAGGTGGGCTCATGGGTTTTTGTGTCTTCCATAGCAAACTGAAAGAGAACTCATGCAGTAGGAATTTCTGCCATGTGCCAATTGAACTGCCATTTGTCTGCAACAAACACCCCACTGGTATTCACATGCACAAGTACATAACCACTCCTGTGCACAACTTTCTCACTAACTCCCTCTCTTCACTTTTTCTCAGCGAGGATTATTGTTTATTTTCTTCTGATACCTGGTTTTAGGTTGCCCAGTGGCAGGTAGGCTAAACAAGATGAACTTCGCTGTGCATCCAACAAGAAACACACTCTATCAGCCTTTAATTTCAGAGTCTTAGCCACACAGGGAAGGGATGGGAGACCAGCAGTACTCTTCTTCTGTAAGGTCAACTAAAACTCTTGTTTGCTGTAGGCAGCTTCCTCCACTTACCTGTCTGAGTATTGTTCTGAGGATGGTAAGAATGCCACCTCTAAAACTAGCTGAGAAGCAGAGATAGGCTTACTGCAGCATCTAAAGAAAGAAGAGCATTTATACAGCATGATCCCTTCAAGTATGTTCTGCTTTTGTCCAAACATTTAACATGACTGTGGAAGAATTTCACTATACCCATTACACAGAAAAGTTTGAGATTTGAAATTGGAAAATTTTTCATAGTTTTCATGGAACAAAACATACAGATCAGTGCTGAAAATATAAATCACTCTTAAACATTTGGTTCTTATTATTTTTGTAAAAAGTAGCACACTTGGAAGACTAACAAATTTTGCCTCTGTGTTGACATGCAAGTATGTGTGTGTGTATAGAAAAAATAAATCTTCAGTGATTCATTTTGGATTTAATTAAAATTCAGTTTTGTCCATAGACAAGTGTGTTTTTGCTGTTTGAAATAATGTAAATCTCCTAATTTAAAGACCCTGGCTAGGCGCTGTGGTTTATGCATGTAATCCCAGCAATTTGGGAGGCTG